>NW_024467128.1:0-51352 GCF_017591425.1 Ochotona curzoniae | reverse complement strand
CTGCATTTCAGCACATTGTGTTTTAGAGACACTGTGTGAGAAATGTGGGATTTCGTTCGAAGCGGGTTTTCCATTGTGAATCAGCTTCACATTCTGAGTTTCTTCCCTATAGCTAACATGTACTTCGTGTTGTAAATGGTGCCACAACCTTGGTTTTCAAAGGTAGCTGAAAACTGCGTTGGTGCTGATGTTCTCGCTGGATGTGGAGTTGTCTGCATTTCAAAGGAGCAGCTAGATCATTACTTTGTGCGGAATACTCAATAAGCTGCATTTCAGCGCATTGTGTTTTTCTTCCCTATAGCTAACATGTACTTCGTGTTGTAAATGGTGCCACAACCTTGGTTTTCAAAGGTAGCTGAAAACTGCGTTGGTGTTGATGTTCTCGCTGAACGTGGAGTTGTCTGCATTTCAAAGGAGCAGCTAGATCATTACTTTGTGCTGAATACTCAATAAGCTGCATTTCAGCGCATTGTGTTTTTCTTCCCTATAGCTAACATGTGCTTAATGTTGTAAATGGTGCCAGAACCTTAGTTTTCAAAGGTAGCTGAAAACTGCATTGGCGCTGATGTTCTCGCTGAATGTGGAGTTGTCTGCATTTCAAAGGAGCAGCTAGATCATTACTTTGTGCGGAATACTCAATAAGCTGCATTTCATCGCATTGTGTTTTTCTTCACTATAGCTAACATGTACTTCGTGTTGTAAATGGTGCCAGAACCTTGGTTTTCAAAGGTAGTTGAAAACTGCGTTGGTGTTGATGTTCTCTCTGGATGTGGAGTTGTCTGCATTTCAAAGGAGCAGCTACATCATTACTTTGTGCGGAATAATCAATAAGCTGCATTTCTGCGCATTGTGTTTTCTTTCCCTATAGCTAACATGTACTTCGTGTTGCAAATGGTGCCAGAACCTTGGTTTTCAAAGGTAGCTGAAAACTGCGTTGGCGCTGATGTTCTCGCTGAACGTGGAGTTGTCTGCATTTCAAAGGAGCAGCTAGATCATTACTTTGTGCGGAATACTCAATAAGCTGCATTTCAGCACATTGTGTTTTTGAGACACTGTGAGAGAAATGTGGGATTTCGTTTGAAGCGGGTTTTCCATTGTGAAGCAGCTTCACATTCTGAGTTTCTTCCCTATAGCTAACATGTACTTCGTGTTGTAAATGGTGCCAGAACCTTAGTTTTCAAAGGTAGCTGAAAACTGCATTGGCGCTGATGTTCTCGCTGAATGTGGAGTTGTCTGCATTTCAAAGGAGCAGCTAGATCATTACTTTGTGCGGAATACTCAATAAGCTGCATTTCAGCGCATTGTGTTTTTCTTCCCTATAGCTAACATGTACTTCGTGCTGTAAATGGTGCCACAACCTTGGATTTCAAAGGTAGCTGAAAACTGCATTGGCGCTGATATTCTAGCTGAATGTGGAGTTGTCTGCATTTCAAAGGAGCAGCTAGATCATTACTTTGTGCGGAATACTCAATAAGCTGCATTTCAGCACATTTTGTTTTAGAGACACTGTGTGAGAAATGTGGGATTTCGTTCGAAGCGGGTTTTCCATTGTGAAGCACCTTCACATTCTGAGTTTCTTCCCTATAGCTAACATGTACTTCGTGTTGTAAATGGTGCCAGAACCTTGGTTTTCAAAGGTAGCTGAAAACTGCGTTGGTGTTGATGTTCTCGCTGAATGTGGAGTTGTCTGCATTTCAAAGGAGCAGCTAGATCATTACTTTGTGCGGAATACTCAATAAGCTGCATTTCAGCGCATTGTGTTTTTCTTCCCTATAGCTAACATGTACTTCGTGTTGTAAATGGTGCCAGAACCTTGGTTTTCAAAGGTAGCTGAAAACTGCGTTGGTGCTGATGTTCTCGCTGAATGTGGAGTTGTCTGCATTTCAAAGGAGCAGCTAGATCATTACTTTGTGCGGAATACTCAATAAGCTGCATTTCAGCACATTGTGTTTTATACACACTGTGTGAGAAATGTGGGATTTCGTTCGAAGCGGGTTTTCCATTGTGAAGCAGCTTCACATTCTGAGTTTCTTCCCTATAGCTAACATGTACTTCGTGTTGTAAATGGTGCCAGAACCTTGGTTTTCAAAGGTAGCTGAAAACTGCGTTGGCGCTGATGTTCTCGCTGAATGTGGAGTTGTCTGCATTTCAAAGGAGCAGCTAGATCATTACTTTGTGCGGAATACTCAATAAGCTGCATTTCAGCGCATTGTGTTTTTCTTCCCTATAGCTAACATGTACTTCGTGTTGTAAATGGTGCCAGAACCTTGGTTTTCAAAGGTAGCTGAAAACTGCGTTGGCTTTGATGTTCTCTCTGAATGTGGAGTTGTCTGCATTTCAAAGGAGCAGCTAGATCATTACTTTGTGCGGAATACTCAATAAGCTGCATTTCAGCATTGTGTTTAGACACTGTGTGAGAATGTGGGATTTCGTTCGATGCGGGTTTTCCATTGTGAAGCAGTTTCACATTCTGAGTTTCTTCCCTATAGCTAACATGTACTTCGTGTTGTAAATGGTGCCAGAACCTTGGTTTTCAAAGGTAGCAGAAAACTGCGTTGGTGTTAATGTTCTCGCTGGATGTGGAGTTGTCTGCATTTCAAAGGAGCAGCTAGATCATTACTTTGTGCGGAATACTCAATAAGCTGCATTTCAGCGCATTGTGTTTTTCTTCCCTATAGCTAACATGTACTTCGTGTTGTAAATGGTGCCACAACCTTGGATTTCAAAGGTAGCTGAAAACTGCGTTGGTGTTGATGTTCTCGCTGAATGTGGAGTTGTCTGCATTTCAAAGGAGCAGCTAGATCATTACTTTGTGCGGAATACTCAATAAGCTGCATTTCAGCACATTGTGTTTTAGACACTGTGTGAGAAATGTGTTATTTCGTTCGAAGCGGGTTTTCCATTGTGAAGCAGCTTCACATTCTGATTTCTTCCTATAGCTAACATGTACTTCGTGTTGTAAATGGTGCCAGAACCTTGGTTTTCAAAGGTAGCTGAAAACTGCGTTGGTGCTGATGTTCTCGCTGAATGTGGAGTTGTCTGCATTTCAAAGGAGCAGCTAGATCATTACTTTGTGCGGAATACTCAATAAGCTGCATTTCAGCGCATTGTGTTTTTTCTTCCCTATAGCTAACATGTACTTCGTGTTGTAAATGGTGCCAGAACCTTGGTTTTCAAAGGTAGCTGAAAACTGCGTTGGTGTTGATGTTCTCGCTGAACGTGGAGTTGTCTGCATTTCAAAGGAGCAGCTAGATCATTACTTTGTGCTGAATACTCAATAAGCTGCATTTCAGCGCATTGTGTATTTCTTCCCTATACCTAACATGTGCTTAGTGCTGTAAATGGTGCCAGAGCCTTAGTTTTCAAAGGTAGCTGAAAACTGCATTGGCGCTGATATTCTCGCTGAATGTGGAGTTGTCTGCATTTGAAAAGAGCAGCTAGATCATTACTTTGTGCGGAATACTCAATAAGCTGCATTTCATCGCATTGTGTTTTTCTTCCCTATAGCTAACATGTACTTCGTGTTGTAAATGGTGCCACAACCTTGGTTTTCAAAGGTAGCTGAAAACTGCGTTGGTGTTAATGTTCTCTCTGGATGTGGAGTTGTCTGCATTTCAAAGGAGCAGCTAGATCATTACTTTGTGCGGAATACTCAATAAGCTGCATTTCACCGCATTGTGTTTTACACACTGTGTGAGAAATGTGTTATTTCGTTCGAAGCGGGTTTTCCATTGTGAAGCACTTTCACATTCTGAGTTTCTTCCCTATAGCTAACATGTACTTCGTGTTGTAAATGGTGCCAGAACCTTGGTTTTCAAAGGTAGCTGAAAACTGCGTTGGTGTTGATGTTATCTCTGGATGTGGAGTTGTCTGCATTTCAAAGGAGCAGCTAGATCATTACTTTGTGCGGAATACTCAATAAGCTGCATTTCAGCGCATTGTGTTTTTCTTCCCTATAGCTAACATGTACTTCGTGTTGTAAATGGTGCCAGAACCTTGGTTTCAAAGGCAGCTGAAAACTGCATTGGAGCTGATGTTCTCTCTGGATGTGGAGTTGTCTGCATTTCAAAGGAGCAGCTAGATCATTACTTTGTGCGCAATACTCAATAAGCTGCATTTCAGCACATTGTGTTTTAGAGACACTGTGTGAGAAATGTGGGATTTCGTTCGAAGCGGGTTTTCCATTGTGAAGCAGCTTCACCTTCTGATTTTCTTCTCTATAGCTAACCTGTACTTAGTGTTGTAAATGGTGCCAGAACCTTGGTTTTCAAAGGTAGCTGAAAACTGCGTTGGCACTGATGTTCTCGCTGAATCGTGGAGTTGTCTGCATTTCAAAGGAGCAGCTAGATCATTAGTTTGTGCGGAATACTCAATAAGCTGCATTTCAGCTCACTGTATTTCTTCCCTATAGCTAACATGTACTTCGTGGTGTAAATGGTGCCACAACCTTGGATTTCAAAGGTAGCTGAAAACTGCGTTGGTGTTGATGTTCTCGCTGAATGTAGAGTTGTCTGCATTTCAAAGGAGCAGCTAGATCATTTCTTTGTTCGGAATACTCAATAAGCTGCATTTCAGCACATTGTGTTTTAGAGACACTGTGTGAGAAATGTGGGATTTCATTCGAAGCGGGTTTTCCATTGTGAAGCAGCTTCACATTCTGAGTTTCTTCCCTATAGCTAACATGTACTTCGTGTTGTAAATGGTGCCAGAACCTTGGTTTTCAAAGGTAGCTGAAAACTGCGTTGGTGTTGATGTTCTCGCTGGATGTGGAGTTGTCTGCATTTCAAAGGAGCAGCTAGATCATTACTTTGTGCGGAAGACTCAATAAGCTGCATTTCAGCGCATTGTGTTTCACATTCTGAGTTTCTTCCCTATAGCTAACATGTACTTCGTGTTGTAAATGGTGCCAGAACCTTGGTTTTCAAAGGTAGCTGAAAACTGCGTTGGTGTTGATGTTCTCGCTGAACGTGGAGTTGACTGCATTTCAAAGGAGCAGCTAGATCATTACTTTGTGCTGAATACTCAATAAGCTGCATTTCAGCGCATTGTGTTTTTCTTCCTTATACCTAACATGTACTTAGTGTTGTAAATGGTGCCAGAGCCTTAGTTTTCAAAGGTAGCTGAAAACTGCATTGGCGCTGATGTTCTAGCTGAATGTGGAGTTGTCTGCATTTCAAAGGAGCAGCTAGATCATTACTTTGTGCGGAAAACTCAATAAGCTGCATTTCAGCGCATTGTGTTTTTCTTCCCTATAGCTAACATGTACTTCGTGTTGTAAATGGTGCCAGAACCTTGGTTTTCAAAGGTAGCTGAAAACTGCGTTGGTGCTGATGTTCTCGCTGAATGTGGAGTTGTCTGCATTTCAAAGGAGCAGCTAGATCATTACTTTGTGCGGAATACTCAATAAGCTGCATTTCAGCGCATTGTGTTTTTCTTCCCTATAGCTAACATGTACTTCGTGTTGTAAATGGTGCCAGAAACTTGGATTTCAAAGGTAGCTGAAAACTGCGTTGGCGCTGATGTTCTCGCTGGATGTGGAGTTGTCTGAATTTCAAAGGAGCAGCTAGATCATTACTTTGCGCGAAATACTCAATAAGCTGCATTTCAGCACAATGTGTTTTAGAGAAACTGTGTGAGAAATGTTTGATTTCATTGGAAGCGGGTTTTCCATTGTGAATCAGCTTCACATTCTGAGTTTCTTCCCTATAGCTAACATGTACTTCGTGTTGTAAATGGTGCCAGAACCTTGGTTTTCAAAGGTAGCTGAAAACTGCGTTGGTGTTGATGTTCTCGCTGGATGTGGAGTTGTCTGCATTTCAAAGGAGCAGCTAGATCATTACTTTGTGCGGAATACTCAATAAGCTGCATTTCAGCGCATTGTGTTTTCTTCCCTATAGCTAACATGTACTTCGTGTTGTAAATGGTGCCAGAACCTTGGTTTTCAAAGGTAGCTGAAAACTGCGTTGGCGCTGATGTTCTCGCTGAATGTGGAGTTGTCTGCATTTCAAAGGAGCAGCTAGATCATTACTTTGTGCGGAATACTCAATAAGCTGCATTTCAGCGCATTGTGTTTTTCTTCCCTATAGCTAACATGAACTTCGTGTTGTAAATGGTGCCACAACCTTGGTTTTCAAAGGTAGCTGAAAACTGCGTTGGTGTTGATGTTCTCGTTGGATGTAGAGTTGTCTGCATTTCAAAGGAGCAGCTAGATCATTACTTTGTGCGGAATACTCAATAAGCTGCATTTCAGCGCATTATGTTTTCTTCCCTATAGCTAACATGTACTTCGTGTTGTAAATGGTGCCAGAACCTTGGTTTTCAAAGGTAGCAGAAAACTGCATTGGCGCTGATGTTCTCGCTGAATGTGGAGTTGTCTGCATTTCAAAGGAGCAGCTAGATCATTACTTTGTGCGGAATACTCAATAAGCTGCATTTCAGCACATTGTGTTTTATACACACTGTGTGAGAAATGTGGGATTTCGTTCGAAGTGGGTTTTCCATTGTGAAGCAGTTTCACCTTCTGATTTTCTTCTCTATAGCGAACATGTAGTTAGTGTGTAAATGGTGTCAGTACCTTGGTTTTCAAAGGTAGCTGAAAACTGCGTTGGTGTTGATGTTCTCGCTGGATGTGGAGTTGTCTGCATTTCAAAGGAGCAGCTAGATCATTACTTTGTGCGGAATACTCAATAAGCTGCATTTCAGCGCATTGTGTTTTTCTTCCCTAGAGCTAACATGTACTTCGTGTTGTAAATGGTGCCAGAACCTTGGTTTTCAAAGGTAGCTGAAAACTGCGTTGGTGTGATGTTCTCGCTGAACGTGGAGTTGTCTGCATTTCAAAGGAGCAGCTAGATCATTACTTTGCGCGGAATACTCAATAAGCTGCATTTCAGCACATTGTGTTTTAGAGACACTGTGTGAGAAATGTGGGATTTCATTCGAAGCGGGTTTTCCATTGTGAAGCAGCTTCACATTCTGAGTTTCTTCCCTATAGCTAACATGTACTTCGTGTTGTAAATGGTGCCAGAACCTTGGTTTTCAAAGGTAGCTGAAAACTGCGTTGGTGTTGATGTTCTCGCTGAACGTGGAGTTGTCTGCATTTCAAAGGAGCAGCTAGATCATTACTTTGTGCTGAATACTCATAAGTTGCATTTCAGCGCATTGTGTATTTCTTCCCTATACGTAACATGTGCTTAGTGCTGTAAATGGTGCCAGAGCCTTAGTTTTCAAAGGTAGCTGAAAACTGCATTGGCGCTGATATTCTAGCTGAATGTGGAGTTGTCTGCATTCAAACGCGCAGCTAGATCATTACTTTGTGCGGAATACTCAATAAGCTGCATTTCATCGCATTGGGTTTTTCTTCCCTATAGCTAACATGTACTTCGTGTTGTAAATGGTGCCAGAACCTTGGTTTTCAAAGGTAGCTGAAAACTGCGTTGGTGTTGATGTTCTCGTTGGATGTAGAGTTGTCTGCATTTCAAAGGAGCAGCTAGATCATTACTTTGTGCGGAATACTCAATAAGCTGCATTTCAGCGCATTGTGTTTTTCTTCCCTATAGCTAACATGTACTTCGTGTTGTAAATGGTGCCAGAACCTTGGTTTTCAAAGGTAGCTGAAAACTGCATTGGCGCTGATGCTCTCGCAGAATGTGGAGTTGTCTGCATTTCAAAGGAGCAGCTAGATCATTACTTTGTGCGGAATACTCAATAAGCTGCATTTCAGCACATTGTGTTTTTGAGACACTGTGAGAGAAATGTGGGATTTCGTTCGAAGCGGGTTTTCCATTGTGAAGCAGCTTCACATTCTGAGTTTCTTCCCTATAGCTAACATGTACTTCGTGTTGTAAATGGTGCCAGAACCTTGGTTTTCAAAGGTAGCTGAAAACTGCGTTGGCGCTGATGTTCTCGCTGAAAGTGGAGTTGTCTGCATTTCAAAGGAGCAGCTAGATCATTACTTTGTGCAGAACACTCAATAAGCTGCATTTCAGCGCATTGTGTTTTTCTTCCCTATAGCTAACATGTACTTCGTGTTGTAAATGGTGCCAGAACCTTGGTTTTCAAAGGTAGCTGAAAACTGCATTGGCGCTGATGTTCTCGCTGAACGTGGAGTTGTCTGCATTTCAAAGGAGCAGCTAGATCATTACTTTGTGCGGAATACTCAATAAGCTGCATTTCAGCACATTTTGTTTTATAGACACTGTGTGAGAAATGTGGGATTTCGTTCGAAGCGGGTTTTCCATTGTGAAGCAGTTTCACCTTCTGATTTTCTTCTCTATAGCTAACATGTACTTAGTGTTGTAAATGGTGCCAGAACCTTGGTTTTCAAAGGTAGCTGAAAACTGCGTTGGTGCTGATGTTCTCGCTGAATCGTGGAGTTGTCTGCATTTCAAAGGAGCAGCTAGATCATTACTTTGTGCGGAATACTCAATAAGCTGCATTTCAGCGCATTGTGTTTTTCTTCCCTATAGCTAACATGTACTTCGTGTTGTAAATGGTGCCAGAACCTTGGTTTTCAAAGGTAGCTGAAAACTGCGTTGGTGTTGATGTTCTCGCTGA
The DNA here is from genome assembly GCF_017591425.1 of Ochotona curzoniae. Lineage (NCBI taxonomy): Eukaryota > Metazoa > Chordata > Mammalia > Lagomorpha > Ochotonidae > Ochotona > Ochotona curzoniae. The sequence goes on along the minus strand of NW_024467128.1, from coordinate 42,799 downwards.
ATGTGGAGTTGTCTGCATTTCAAAGGAGCAGCTAGATCATTACTTTGTGCGGAATACTCAATAAGCTGCATTTCAGCACATTGTGTTTTATAGACACTGTGTGAGAAATGTGGGATTTCGTTCGAAGCGGGTTTTCCATTGTGAAGCACTTTCACATTCTGAGTTTCTTCCCTATAGCTAACATGTACTTAGTGTTGTAAATGGTGCCAGAACCTTGGTTTTCAAAGGTAGCTGAAAACTGCGTTGGTGTTGATGTTCTCGCTGAACGTGGAGTTGTCTGCATTTCAAAGGAGCAGCTAGATCATTACTTTGTGCGGAATACTCAATAAGCTGCATTTCAGCGCATTGTGTTTTTCTTCCCTATAGCTAACATGTACTTCGTGTTGTAAATGGTGCCAGAACCTTGGTTTTCAAAGGTAGCTGAAAACTGCGTTGGCGCTGATGTTCTCGCTGAATGTGGAGTTGTCTGCATTTCAAAGGAGCAGCTAGATCATTACTTTGTGCGGAATACTCAATAAGCTGCATTTCAGCGCATTGTGTTTTTCTTCCCTATAGCTAACATGTACTTCGTGTTGTAAATGGTGCCAGAACCTTGGTTTTCAAAGGTAGCTGAAAACTGCGTTGGTGTTGATGTTCTCGCTGAATGTGGAGTTGTCTGCATTTCAAAGGAGCAGCTAGATCATTACTTTGTGCGGAATACTCAATAAGCTGCATTTCAGCACATTGTGTTTTAGAGACACTGTGTGAGAAATGTGGGATTTCGTTCGAAGCGGGTTTTCCATTGTGAATCAGCTTCACATTCTGAGTTTCTTCCCTTTAGCTATCATGTACTTAGTGTTTGTAAATGGTCCCAGAACCTTGGTTTTCAAAGGTAGCTGAAAACTGCGTTGGTGCTGATGTTCTCACTGGATGTGTAGTTGTCTGCATTTCCAAGGAGCAGCTAGATCGTTACTTTGTGCGGAATACTCAATAAGCTGCATTTCAGCGCATTGTGTTTTTCTTCCCTATAGCTAACATGTACTTCGTGTTGTAAATGGTGCCAGAACCTTGGTTTTCAAAGGTAGCTGAAAACTGCGTTGGTGTTGATGTTCTCGCTGAATGTGGAGTTGTCTGCATTTCAAAGGAGCAGCTAGATCATTACTTTGTGCGGAATACTCAATAAGCTGCTTTTCAGCGCATTATGTTTTCTTACCTATAGCTAACATGTACTTCGTGTTGTAAATGGTGCCAGAACCTTGGTTTTCAAAGGTAGCTGAAAACTGCGTTGGCGCTGATGTTCTCGCTGGATGTGGAGTTGTCTGCATTTCAAAGGAGCAGCTAGATCATTACTTTGTGCGGAATACTCAATAAGCTGCATTTCAGCGCATTGTGTTTTTCTTCCCTATAGCTAACATGTACTTCGTGTTGTAAATGGTGCCAGAACCTTGGTTTTCAAAGGTAGCTGAAAACTGCGTTGGTGTTGATGTTCTCGCTGAATGTGGAGTTGTCTGCATTTCAAAGGAGCAGCTAGATCATTACTTTGTGCGGAATACTCAATAAGCTGCATTTCAGCGCATTGTGTTTTTCTTCCCTATAGCTAACATGTACTTCGTGTTGTAAATGGTGCCAGAACCTTGGTTTTCAAAGGTAGCTGAAAACTGCGTTGGCTCTGATGTTCTCGCTGAATGTGGAGTTGTCTGCATTTCAAAGGAGCAGCTAGATCATTACTTTGTGCGGAATACTCAATAAGCTGCATTTCAGCACATTGTGTTTTATGAGACACTGTGTGAGAAATGTGGGATTTCGTTCGAAGCGGGTTTTCCATTGTGAAGCAGCTTCACATTCTGAGTTTCTTCCCTATAGCTAACATGTACTTCGTGTTGTAAATGGTGCCAGAACCTTGGTTTTCAAAGGTAGCTGAAAACTGCGTTGGCGCTGATGTTCTCGCTGGATGTGGAGTTGTCTGCATTTCAAAGGAGCAGCTAGATCATTACTTTGTGCGGAATACTCAATAAGCTGCATTTCAGCACATTGTGTTTTAGAGACACTGTGTGAGAAATGTGGGATTTCGTTCGAAGCGGGTTTTCCATTGTGAAGCAGCTTCACATTCTGAGTTTCTTCCCTATAGCTAACATGTACTTCGTGTTGTAAATGGTGCCAGAACCTTGGTTTTCAAAGGTAGCTGAAAACTGCGTTGGTGTTGATGTTCTCGCTGAATGTGGAGTTGTCTGCATTTCAAAGGAGCAGCTAGATCATTACTTTGTGCGGAATACTCAATAAGCTGCATTTCAGCGCATTGTGTTTTTCTTCCCTATAGCTAACATGTACTTCGTGTTGTAAATGGTGCCAGAACCTTGGTTTTCAAAGGTAGCTGAAAACTGCGTTGGCGCTGATGTTCTCGCTGAATGTGGAGTTGTCTGCATTTCAAAGGAGCAGCTAGATCATTACTTTGTGCGGAATACTCAATAAGCTGCATTTCAGCGCATTGTGTTTTATAGACACTGTGTGAGAAATGTGGGATTTCGTTCGAAGCGGGTTTTCCATTGTGAAGCAGCTTCACATTCTGAGTTTCTTCCCTATAGCTAACATGTACTTCGTGTTGTAAATGGTGCCAGAACCTTGGTTTTCAAAGGTAGCTGAAAACTGCGTTGGTGCTGATGTTCTCGCTGAACGTGGAGTTGTCTGCATTTCAAAGGAGCAGCTAGATCATTACTTTGTGCGGAATACTCAATAAGCTGCATTTCAGCGCATTGTGTTTTTCTTCCCTATAGCTAACATGTACTTCGTGTTGTAAATGGTGCCAGAACCTTGGTTTTCAAAGGTAGCTGAAAACTGCGTTGGCGCTGATGTTCTCGCTGAATGTGGAGTTGTCTGCATTTCAAAGGAGCAGCTAGATCATTACTTTGTGCGGAATACTCAATAAGCTGCATTTCAGCGCATTGTGTTTTTCTTCCCTATAGCTAACATGTACTTCGTGTTGTAAATGGTGCCAGAACCTTGGTTTTCAAAGGTAGCTGAAAACTGCGTTGGTGCTGATGTTCTCGCTGGATGTGGAGTTGTCTGCATTTCAAAGGAGCAGCTAGATCATTACTTTGTGCGGAATACTCAATAAGCTGCATTTCAGCGCATTGTGTTTTTCTTCCCTATAGCTAACATGTACTTCGTGTTGTAAATGGTGCCAGAACCTTGGTTTTCAAAGGTAGCTGAAAACTGCGTTGGCGCTGATGTTCTCTCTGGATGTGGAGTTGTCTGCATTTCAAAGGAGCAGCTAGATCATTACTTTGTGCGGAATACTCAATAAGCTGCATTTCAGCGCATTGTGTTTTAGAGACACTGTGTGAGAAATGTGGGATTTCGTTCGAAGCGGGTTTTCCATTGTGAAGCAGCTTCACATTCTGAGTTTCTTCCCTATAGCTAACATGTACTTCGTGTTGTAAATGGTGCCAGAACCTTGGTTTTCAAAGGTAGCTGAAAACTGCGTTGGCGCTGATGTTCTCGCTGAACGTGGAGTTGTCTGCATTTCAAAGGAGCAGCTAGATCATTACTTTGTGCGGAATACTCAATAAGCTGCATTTCAGCGCATTGTGTTTTTCTTCCCTATAGCTAACATGTACTTCGTGTTGTAAATGGTGCCAGAACCTTGGTTTTCAAAGGTAGCTGAAAACTGCGTTGGTGTTGATGTTCTCGCTGAATGTGGAGTTGTCTGCATTTCAAAGGAGCAGCTAGATCATTACTTTGTGCGGAATACTCAATAAGCTGCATTTCAGCACATTGTGTTTTATAGACACTGTGTGAGAAATGTGGGATTTCGTTCGAAGCGGGTTTTCCATTGTGAAGCAGTTTCACATTCTGAGTTTCTTCCCTATAGCTAACATGTACTTCGTGTTGTAAATGGTGCCAGAACCTTGCTTTTCAAAGGTAGCTGAAAACTGCGTTGGCGCTGATGTTCTCGCTGAACGTGGAGTTGTCTGCATTTCAAAGGAGCAGCTAGATCATTACTTTGTGCGGAATACTCAATAAGCTGCATTTCAGCGCATTGTGTTTTTCTTCCCTATAGCTAACATGTACTTCGTGTTGTAAATGGTGCCAGAACCTTGGTTTTCAAAGGTAGCTGAAAACTGCGTTGGTGCTGATGTTCTCGCTGAACGTGGAGTTGTCTGCATTTCAAAGGAGCAGCTAGATCATTACTTTGTGCGGAATACTCAATAAGCTGCATTTCAGCGCATTGTGTTTTTCTTCCCTATAGCTAACATGTACTTCGTGTTGTAAATGGTGCCAGAACCTTGGTTTTCAAAGGTAGCTGAAAACTGCGTTGGCGCTGATGTTCTCGCTGAACGTGGAGTTGTCTGCATTTCAAAGGAGCAGCTAGATCATTACTTTGTGCGGAATACTCAATAAGCTGCATTTCAGCGCATTGTGTTTTTCTTCCCTATAGCTAACATGTACTTCGTGTTGTAAATGGTGCCAGAACCTTGGTTTTCAAAGGTAGCTGAAAACTGCGTTGGCGTTGATGTTCTCGCTGGACGTGGAGTTGTCTGCATTTCAAAGGAGCAGCTAGATCATTACTTTGTGCGGAATACTCAATAAGCTGCATTTCAGCACATTGTGTTTTATAGACACTGTGTGAGAAATGTGGGATTTCGTTCGAAGCGGGTTTTCCATTGTGAAGCACTTTCACATTCTGAGTTTCTTCCCTATAGCTAACATGTACTTCGTGTTGTAAATGGTGCCAGAACCTTGGTTTTCAAAGGTAGCTGAAAACTGCGTTGGCGCTGATGTTCTCGCTGAACGTGGAGTTGTCTGCATTTCAAAGGAGCAGCTAGATCATTACTTTGTGCGGAATACTCAATAAGCTGCATTTCAGCGCATTGTGTTTTTCTTCCCTATAGCTAACATGTACTTCGTGTTGTAAATGGTGCCAGAACCTTGGTTTTCAAAGGTAGCTGAAAACTGCGTTGGTGTTGATGTTCTCGCTGAATGTGGAGTTGTCTGCATTTCAAAGGAGCAGCTAGATCATTACTTTGTGCGGAATACTCAATAAGCTGCATTTCAGCGCATTGTGTTTTTCTTCCCTATAGCTAACATGTACTTCGTGTTGTAAATGGTGCCAGAACCTTGGTTTTCAAAGGTAGCTGAAAACTGCGTTGGTGCTGATGTTCTCGTCTGAATGTGGAGTTGTCTGCATTTCAAAGGAGCAGCTAGATCATTACTTTGTGCGGAATACTCAATAAGCTGCATTTCAGCGCATTGTGTTTTTCTTCCCTATAGCTAACATGTACTTCGTGTTGTAAATGGTGCCAGAACCTTGGTTTTCAAAGGTAGCTGAAAACTGCGTTGGCGTTAATGTTCTCGCTGAACGTGGAGTTGTCTGCATTTCAAAGGAGCAGCTAGATCATTACTTTGTGCGGAATACTCAATAAGCTGCATTTCAGCACATTGTGTTTTATAGACACTGTGTGAGTAATGTTGGATTTCGTTCGAAGCGGGTTTTCCATTGTGAAGCAGCTTTCACATTCTGAGTTTCTTCCCTATAGCTAACATGTACTTCGTGTTGTAAATGGTGCCAGAACCTTGGTTTTCAAAGGTAGCTGAAAACTGCGTTGGCGCTGATGTTCTCGCTGAATGTGGAGTTGTCTGCATTTCAAAGGAGCAGCTAGATCATTACTTTGTGCGGAATACTCAATAAGCTGCATTTCAGCGCATTGTGTTTTTCTTCCCTATAGCTAACATGTACTTCGTGTTGTAAATGGTGCCAGAACCTTGGTTTTCAAAGGTAGCTGAAAACTGCGTTGGTGCTGATGTTCTCGCTGAATGTGGAGTTGTCTGCATTTCAAAGGAGCAGCTAGATCATTACTTTGTGCGGAATACTCAATAAGCTGCATTTCAGCGCATTGTGTTTTTCTTCCCTATAGCTAACATGTACTTCGTGTTGTAAATGGTGCCAGAACCTTGGTTTTCAAAGGTAGCTGAAAACTGCGTTGGCGCTGATGTTCTCGCTGAATGTGGAGTTGTCTGCATTTCAAAGGAGCAGCTAGATCATTACTTTGTGCGGAATACTCAATAAGCTGCTTTTCAGCACATTGTGTTTTATAGACACTGTGTGAGAAATGTGGGATTTCGTTCGAAGCGGGTTTTCCATTGTGAAGCACTTTCACATTCTGAGTTTCTTCCCTATAGCTAACATGTACTTCGTGTTGTAAATGGTGCCAGAACCTTGGTTTTCAAAGGTAGCTGAAAACTGCGTTGGCGCTGATGTTCTCGCTGAATGTGGAGTTGTCTGCATTTCAAAGGAGCAGCTAGATCATTACTTTGTGCGGAATACTCAATAAGCTGCATTTCAGCGCATTGTGTTTTTCTTCCCTATAGCGAACATGTACTTCGTGTTGTAAATGGTGCCAGAACCTTGGTTTTCAAAGGTAGCTGAAAACTGCGTTGGCGCTGATGTTCTCGCTGAATGTGGAGTTGTCTGCATTTCAAAGGAGCAGCTAGATCATTACTTTGTGCGGAATACTCAATAAGCTGCATTTCAGCACATTGTGTTTTATAGACACTGTGTGAGAAATGTGGGATTTCGTTCGAAGCGGGTTTTCCATTGTGAAGCAGCTTCACATTCTGATTTTCTTCCCTATAGCGAACATGTACTTCGTGTTGTAAATGGTGCCAGAACCTTGGTTTTCAAAGGTAGCTGAAAACTGCGTTGGTGCTGATGTTCTCGCTGAATGTGGAGTTGTCTGCATTTCAAAGGAGCAGCTAGATCATTACTTTGTGCGGAATACTCAATAAGCTGCATTTCAGCGCATTGTGTTTTTCTTCCCTATAGCTAACATGTACTTCGTGTTGTAAATGGTGCCAGAACCTTGGTTTTCAAAGGTAGCTGAAAACTGCGTTGGTGTTGATGTTCTCGCTGAATGTGGAGTTGTCTGCATTTCAAAGGAGCAGCTAGATCATTACTTTGTGCGGAATAATCAATAAGCTGCTTTTCAGCACATTGTGTTTTATAGACACTGTGGGGGAAATGTGGGATTTCGTTCGAAGCGGGTTTTCCATTGTGAAGCACTTTCACATTCTGAGTTTCTTCCCTATAGCTAACATGTACTTCGTGTTGTAAATGGTGCCAGAACCTTGGTTTTCAAAGGTAGCTGAAAACTGCGTTGGTGCTGATGTTCTCGCTGAACGTGGAGTTGTCTGCATTTCAAAGGAGCAGCTAGATCATTACTTTGTGCGGAATACTCAATAAGCTGCATTTCAGCGCATTGTGTTTTTCTTCCCTATAGCTAACATGTACTTCGTGTTGTAAATGGTGCCAGAACCTTGGTTTTCAAAGGTAGCTGAAAACTGCGTTGGCGCTGATGTTCTCGCTGAATGTGGAGTTGTCTGCATTTCAAAGGAGCAGCTAGATCATTACTTTGTGCGGAATACTCAATAAGCTGCATTTCAGCGCATTGTGTTTTTCTTCCCTATAGCTAACATGTACTTCGTGTTGTAAATGGTGCCAGAACCTTGGTTTTCAAAGGTAGCTGAAAACTGCGTTGGTGCTGATGTTCTCGCTGGATGTGGAGTTGTCTGCATTTCAAAGGAGCAGCTAGATCATTACTTTGTGCGGAATACTCAATAAGCTGCATTTCAGCGCATTGTGTTTTTCTTCCCTATAGCTAACATGTACTTCGTGTTGTAAATGGTGCCAGAACCTTGGTTTTCAAAGGTAGCTGAAAACTGCGTTGGCGCTGATGTTCTCGCTGAACGTGGAGTTGTCTGCATTTCAAAGGAGCAGCTAGATCATTACTTTGTGCGGAATACTCAATAAGCTGCATTTCAGCACATTGTGTTTTATAGACACTGTGTGAGAAATGTGGGATTTCGTTCGAAGCGGGTTTTCCATTGTGAAGCACTTTCACATTCTGAGTTTCTTCCCTATAGCTAACATGTACTTCGTGTTGTAAATGGTGCCAGAACCTTGGTTTTCAAAGGTAGCTGAAAACTGCGTTGGCGCTGATGTTCTCGCTGAACGTGGAGTTGTCTGCATTTCAAAGGAGCAGCTAGATCATTACTTTGTGCGGAATACTCAATAAGCTGCATTTCAGCATTGTTTTAGCACTGTGGAATGTGGTTTCGTTCGAGGGTTTCCATTGGCTTCACTGAGTTCTCCTAGCAACATGTACTTCGTGTTGTAAATGGTGCCAGAACCTTGGTTTTCAAAGGTAGCTGAAAACTGCGTTGGTGCTGATGTTCTCGCTGAACGTGGAGTTGTCTGCATTTCAAAGGAGCAGCTAGATCATTACTTTGTGCGGAATACTCAATAAGCTGCATTTCAGCGCATTGTGTTTTTCTTCCCTATAGCTAACATGTACTTCGTGTTGTAAATGGTGCCAGAACCTTGGTTTTCAAAGGTAGCTGAAAACTGCGTTGGCGCTGATGTTCTCGCTGAATGTGGAGTTGTCTGCATTTCAAAGGAGCAGCTAGATCATTACTTTGTGCGGAATACTCAATAAGATGCTTTTCAGCGCATTGTGTTTTTCCTCCCTATTCCTAACATGTACTTCGTGTTGTAAATGGTGCCAGAACCATGGTTTTCAAAGGTAGCAGAAAACTGCGTTGGTGTTGAAGTTCTCGTTGGATGTGGAGTTTACAGCATTTCAAAGGAGCAGCTAGATCATTACTTTGTGCGGAATACTCAATAAGCTGCATTTCAGCGCATTGTGTTTTTCTTCCCTATAGCTAACATGTACTTCGTGTTGTAAATGGTGCCAGAACCTTGGTTTTCAAAGGTAGCTGAAAACTGCGTTGGCGCTGATGTTCTCGCTGAACGTGGAGTTGTCTGCATTTCAAAGGAGCAGCTAGAACATTACTTTGTGCGGAATACTCAATAAGCTGCATTTCAGCACATTGTGTTTTATAGACACTGTGTGAGAAATGTTGGATTTCGTTCGAAGCGGGTTTTCCATTGTGAAGCAGCTTTCACATTCTGAGTTTCTTCCCTATAGCTAACCTGTTCTTCGTGTTGTAAATGGTGCCAGAACCTTGGTTTTCAAAGGTAGCTGAAAACTGCGTTGGCGCTGATGTTCTCGCTGAATGTGGAGTTGTCTGCATTTCAAAGGAGCAGCTAGATCATTACTTTGTGCGGAATACTCAATAAGCTGCATTTCAGCGCATTGTGTTTTTCTTCCCTATAGCTAACATGTACTTCGTGTTGTAAATGGTGCCAGAACCTTGGTTTTCAAAGGTAGCTGAAAACTGCGTTGGCGTTGATGTTCTCGCTGAACGTGGAGTTGTCTGCATTTCAAAGGAGCAGCTAGATCATTACTTTGTGCGGAATACTCAATAAGCTGCATTTCAGCACATTGTGTTTTATAGACACTGTGTGAGAAATGTGGGATTTCGTTCGAAGCGGGTTTTCCATTGTGAAGCAGTTTCACATTCTGAGTTTCTTCCCTATAGATAACCTGTACTTCGAGTTGTAAATGGTGCCAGAACCTTGGTTTTCAAAGGTAGCTGAAAACTGCGTTGGCGCTGATGTTCTCGCTGGATGTGGAGTTGTCTGCATTTCAAAGGAGCAGCTAGATCATTACTTTGTGCGGAATACTCAATAAGCTGCATTTCAGCGCATTGTGTTTTTCTTCCCTATAGCTAACATGTACTTCGTGTTGTAAATGGTGCCAGAACCTTGGTTTTCAAAGGTAGCTGAAAACTGCGTTGGTGCTGATGTTCTCGCTGAATGTGGAGTTGTCTGCATTTCAAAGGAGCAGCTAGATCATTACTTTGTGCGGAATACTCAATAAGCTGCATTTCAGCGCATTGTGTTTTTCTTCCCTATAGCTAACATGTACTTCGTGTTGTAAATGGTGCCAGAACCTTGGTTTTCAAAGGTAGCTGAAAACTGCGTTGGCGCTGATGTTCTCGCTGAACGTGGAGTTGTCTGCATTTCAAAGGAGCAGCTAGATCATTACTTTGTGCGGAATACTCAATAAGCTGCATTTCAGCGCATTGTGTTTTTCTTCCCTATAGCTAACATGTACTTCGTGTTGTAAATGGTGCCAGAACCTTGGTTTTCAAAGGTAGCTGAAAACTGCGTTGGTGTTGATGTTCTCGCTGGACGTGGAGTTGTCTGCATTTCAAAGGAGCAGCTAGATCATTACTTTGTGCGGAATACTCAATAAGCTGCATTTCAGCCATTGTGTTTTATAGACACTGTGTGAGAATGTGGATTTCGTTCGAAGCGGGTTTTCCATTGTGAAGCAGCTTTCACATTCTGAGTTTCTTCCCTATAGCTAACATGTACTTCGTGTTGTAAATGGTGCCAGAACCTTGGTTTTCAAAGGTAGCTGAAAACTGCGTTGGCGCTGATGTTCTCGCTGAACGTGGAGTTGTCTGCATTTCAAAGGAGCAGCTAGATCATTACTTTGTGCGGAATACTCAATAAGCTGCATTTCAGCGCATTGTGTTTTTCTTCCCTATAGCTAACATGTACTTCGTGTTGTAAATGGTGCCAGAACCTTGGTTTTCAAAGGTAGCTGAAAACTGCGTTGGTGTTGATGTTCTCGCTGAATGTGGAGTTGTCTGCATTTCAAAGGAGCAGCTAGATCATTACTTTGTGCGGAATACTCAATAAGCTGCATTTCAGCGCATTGTGTTTTCTTCCCTATAGCTAACATGTACTTCGTGTTGTAAATGGTGCCAGAACCTTGGTTTTCAAAGGTAGCTGAAAACTGCGTTGGCGCTGATGTTCTCTCTGGATGTGGAGTTGTCTGCATTTCAAAGGAGCAGCTAGATCATTACTTTGTGCGGAATACTCAATAAGCTGCATTTCAGCGCATTGTGTTTTTCTTCCCTATAGCTAACATGTACTTCGTGTTGTAAATGGTGCCAGAACCTTGGTTTTCAAAGGTAGCTGAAAACTGCGTTGGCGCTGATGTCTCTCGCAGGATTGTCTGCATTTCAAAGGAGCAGCTAGATCATTACTTTGTGCGGAATACTCAATAAGCTGCTTTCAGCATTGTTTTATAGACACTGTGTGAGAAATGTGGGATTTCGTTCGAAGCGGGTTTTCCATTGTGAAGCAGCTTTCACATTGTGATTTCTTCCCTATAGCTAACATGTACTTCGTGTTGTAAATGGTGCCAGAACCTTGGTTTTCAAAGGTAGCTGAAAACTGCGTTGGCGCTGATGTTCTCGCTGAACGTGAAGTTGTCTGCATTTCAAAGGAGCAGCTACAACATTACTTTGTGCGGAATACTCAATAAGCTGCATTTCAGCACATTGTGTTTTATAGACACTGTGTGAGAAATGTTGGATTTCGTTCGAAGCGGGTTTTCCATTGTGAAGCAGCTTTCACATTCTGAGTTTCTTCCCTATAGCTAACATGTACTTCGTGTTGTAAATGGTGCCAGAACCTTGGTTTTCAAAGGTAGCTGAAAACTGCGTTGGCGCTGATGTTCTCGCTGAACGTGGAGTTGTCTGCATTTCAAAGGAGCAGCTAGATCATTACTTTGTGCGGAATACTCAATAAGCTGCATTTCAGCGCATTGTGTTTTTCTTCCCTATAGCTAACATGTACTTCGTGTTGTAAATGGTGCCAGAACCTTGGTTTTCAAAGGTAGCTGAAAACTGCGTTGGCGCTGATGTTCTCGCTGGATGTGGAGTTGTCTGCATTTCAAAGGAGCAGCTAGATCATTACTTTGTGCGGAATACTCAATAAGCTGCATTTCAGCGCATTGTGTTTTTCTTCCCTATAGCTAACATGTACTTCGTGTTGTAAATGGTGCCAGAACCTTGGTTTTCAAAGGTAGCTGAAAACTGCGTTGGCGCTGATGTTCTCGCTGAATGTGGAGTTGTCTGCATTTCAAAGGAGCAGCTAGATCATTACTTTGTGCGGAATACTCAATAAGATGCATTTCAGCGCATTGTGTTTTTAGACGTTGTGTCAGAAATTAGGGATTTCGTTCGAAGCGGGTTTTGCATTGTGAAGCACTTTCATATTCTGAGTTTCTTCCCTATAGCTAACATGGACTTCGTGTTGTAAATGGTGCCAGAACCTTGGTTTTCAAAGGTAGCTGAAAACAGCGTTGGCGCTGATGTTCTCGCTGAACGTGGAGTTGTCTGCATTTCAAAGGAGCAGCTAGATCATTACTTTGTGCGGAATACTCAATAAGCTGCATTTCAGCGCATTGTGTTTTTCTTCCCTATAGCTAACATGTACTTCGTGTTGTAAATGGTGCCAGAACCTTGGTTTTCAAAGGTAGCTGAAAACTGCGTTGGCGTTGATGTTCTCGCTGAATGTGGAGTTGTCTGCATTTCAAAGGAGCAGCTAGATCATTACTTTGTGCGGAATACTCAATAAGCTGCATTTCAGCACATTGTGTTTTATAGACACTGTGTGAGAAATGTGGGATTTCGTTCGAAGCGGGTTTTCCATTGTGAAGCAGCTTCACATTCTGATTTCTTCCCTATAGCTAACATGTACTTCGTGTTGTAAATGGTGCCAGAACCTTGGTTTTCAAAGGTAGCTGAAAACTGCGTTGGTGCTGATGTTCTCTCTGGATGTGGAGTTGTCTGCATTTCAAAGGAGCAGCTAGATCATTACTTTGTGCGGAATACTCAATAAGCTGCATTTCAGCGCATTGTGTTTTTCTTCCCTATAGCGAACATGTACTTCGTGTTGTAAATGGTGCCAGAACCTTGGTTTTCAAAGGTAGCTGAAAACTGCGTTGGCGCTGATGTTCTCGCTGAATGTGGAGTTGTCTGCATTTCAAAGGAGCAGCTAGATCATTACTTTGTGCGGAATACTCAATAAGCTGCATTTCAGCGCATTGTGTTTTTCTTCCCTATAGCTAACATGTACTTCGTGTTGTAAATGGTGCCAGAACCTTGGTTTTCAAAGGTAGCTGAAAACTGCGTTGGTGTTGATGTTCTCGCTGGATGTGGAGTTGTCTGCATTTCAAAGGAGCAGCTAGATCATTACTTTGTGCGGAATACTCAATAAGCTGCATTTCAGCGCATTGTGTTTTTCTTCCCTATAGCTAACATGTACTTCGTGTTGTAAATGGTGCCAGAACCTTGGTTTTCAAAGGTAGCTGAAAACTGCGTTGGCGTTGATGTTCTCGCTGGATGTGGAGTTGTCTGCATTTCAAAGGAGCAACTAGATCATTACTTTGTGCGGAATACTCAATAAGCTGCATTTCAGCGCATGTGTTTTATAGAGAATGTGAGGGAATAGTGGGATTTCGTTCGAAGCGGGTTTTCCATTGTGAAGCAGTTTCACATTCTGAGTTTCTTCCTATAGCTAACATGTACTTCGTGTTGTAAATGGTGCCAGAACCTTGGTTTTCAAAGGTAGCTGAAAACTGCGTTGGTGCTGATGTTCTCGCTGAACGTGGAGTTGTCTGCATTTCAAAGGAGCAGCTAGATCATTACTTTGTGCGGAATACTCAATAAGCTGCATTTCAGCGCATTGTGTTTTTCTTCCCTATAGCTAACATGTACTTCGTGTTGTAAATGGTGCCAGAACCTTGGTTTTCAAAGGTAGCTGAAAACTGCGTTGGTGCTGATGTTCTCGCTGGATGTGGAGTTGTCTGCATTTCAAAGGAGCAGGTAGATCATTACTTTGTGCGGAATACTCAATAAGCTGCATTTCAGCGCATTGTGTTTTTCTTCCCTATAGCTAACATGTACTTCGTGTTGTAAATGGTGCCAGAACCTTGGTTTTCAAAGGTAGCTGAAAACTGCGTTGGTGTTGATGTTCTCGCTGGATGTGGAGTTGTCTGCATTTCAAAGGAGCAGCTAGATCATTACTTTGTGCGGAATACTCAATAAGCTGCATTTCAGCGCATTGTGTTTTTCTTCCCTATAGCTAACATGTACTTCGTGTTGTAAATGGTGCCAGAACCTTGGTTTTCAAAGGTAGCTGAAAACTGCGTTGGCGCTGATGTTCTCGCTGACGTGGAGTTGTCTGCATTTCAAAGGAGCAGCTAGATCATTACTTTGTGCGGAATACTCAATAAGCTGCATTTCAGCACATTGTGTTTTATAGACACTGTGTGAGTAATGTTGGATTTCGTTCGAAGCGGGTTTTCCATTGTGAAGCACTTTCACATTCTGAGTTTCTTCCCTATAGCTAACATGTTCTTAGTGCTGTAAATGGTGACAGAAACTTGGTTTTCAAAGGTAGCTGAAATCTGCGTTGGTGCTGATATTCTCTCTGGATGTGGAGTTGTTTGCATTTCAAAGGAGCAGCTGGATCATTACTTTGTGCGGAATACTCAAAAAGCTGCATTTCAGCGCATTGTGTTTTTCTTCCCTATAGCTGACATGTGCTTCGTGTTGTAAATGGTGCCAGAACCTTAGTTTTCAAAGGTAGCTGAAAACTGCGTTGGTGTTGATGTTATCTCTGGATGTGGAGTTGTCTGCAATTCAAAGGAGCAGCTAGATCATTACTTTGTGCGGAACACTCAATAAGCTGCATTTCAGCGCATTGTGTTTTAGAAGCACTGTGTGAGAAATGTGGGATTTCGTTCGAAGCGGTTTTCATGTGAAGCAGTTTCACATTCTGAGTTTCTTCCCTATAGCTAACATGTACTTCGTGTTGTAAATGGTGCCAGAACCTTGGTTTTCAAAGGTAGCTGAAAACTGCGTTGGCGCTGATGTTCTCGCTGGATGTGGAGTTGTCTGCATTTCAAAGGAGCAGCTAGATCATTACTTTGTGCGGAATACTCAATAAGCTGCATTTCAGCGCATTGTGTTTTTCTTCCTTATAGCTAACATGTACTTCGTGCTGTAAATGGTGCCAGAACCTTGGTTTTCAAAGGTAGCTGAAAACTGCGTTGGTGCTGATGTTCTCGCTAAACGTGGAGTTGTCTGCATTTCAAAGGAGCAGCTAGATCATTACTTTGTGCGGAATACTCAATAAGCTGCATTTCAGCGCATTGTGTTTTTCTTCCCTATAGCTAACATATACTTCGTGTTGTAAATGGTGCCAGAACCTTGGTTTTCAAAGGTAGCTGAAAACTGCGTTGGCGCTGATGTTCTCGCTGAACGTGGAGTTGTCTGCATTTCAAAGGAGCAGCGAGATCATTACTTTGTGCGGAACACTCAATAAGCTGCATTTCAGCGCATTGTGTTTTCCTTGCATATAACTAACATATACTTCGTGTTGTAAATGGTGCCAGAAGCTGGGTTTTCAAAGGTAGCTGAAAACTGCATTGGTGTTGATGTTCTCTCTGGATGTGGAGTTGTCTGCATTGTAAAGGAGCAGCTGGATCATTACTTTGTGCGGAATACTCAATAACCTCCTTTTCAGCACATTGTGGTTTGTAGACACTGTGTGAGAAATGTGGGATTTCGTTCGAAGCGGGTTTTCCAAGGTGAAGCAGTTTCACATTCTGAGTTTCTTCCTATAGCTAACATGTACTTCGTGTTGTAAATGGTGCCAGAACCTTGGCTTTCTAAGGTAGCTGAAAACTGCGTTGTAGTTGATGTTCTCGCTGAACCGTGGAGTTGTCTGCATTTCAAAGGAGCAGCTAGATCATTACTTTGTGCGGAATACTCAATAAGCTGCATTTCAGCGCATTGTGTTTTTCTTCCCTATAGCGAACATATACTTCGTGTTGTAAATGATGCCAGAACCTTGGTTTTCAAAGGTAGCAGAAAACTGCATTGGCGCTGATGTTCTCACTGGATGTGGAGTTGTCTGCATTTCAAAGGAGCAGCTAGATCATTACTTTGTGCGGAATACTCAGTAAGCTGCATTTTGTTTTAGAGACACTGTGTGAGAAATGTGGGATTTCGTTCGAAGCGGGTTTTCCATTGTGATGCAGCTTCACCTTCTGATTTTCTTCCCTATAGCTAACATGTACTTCGTGTTGTAAATGGTGCCAGAACCTTGGTTTTCAAAGGTAGCTGAAAACTGCGTTGGCGCTGATGTTCTCGCTGAACTTGGAGTTGTCTGCATTTCAAAGGAGCAGCTAGATCATTACTTTGTGCGGAATACTCAATAAGCTGCATTTCAGCACATTGTGTTTTATAGACACTGTGTGAGAAATGTGGGATTTCGTTCGAAGCGGGTTTTCCATTGTGAAGCAGTTTCACATTCTGAGTTTCTTCCCTATAGCTAACATGTACTTCGTGTTGTAAATGGTGCCAGAACCTTGGTTTTCAAAGGTAGCTGAAAACTGCGTTGGTGCTGATGTTCTCGCTGAATGTGGAGTTGTCTGCATTTCAAAGGAGCAGCTAGATCATTACTTTGTGCGGAATACTCAATAAGCTGCATTTCAGCGCATTGTGTTTTTCTTCCCTATAGCTAACATGTACTTCGTGTTGTAAATGGTGCCAGAACCTTGGTTTTCAAAGGTAGCTGAAAACTGCGTTGGTGCTGATGTTCTCGCTGGATGTGGAGTTGTCTGCATTTCAAAGGAGCAGCTAGATCATTACTTTGTGCGGAATGCTCAATAAGCTGCATTTCAGCGCAGTGTGTTTTTCTTCCCTATAACCAACATATACTTCCTGTTGTAAATGATGCGAGAACCTTGGTTTTCAAAGGTAGCAGAAAACTGCATTGGCGCTGATGTTCTCACTGGATGTGGAGTTGTCTGCATTTCAAACGAGAAGCTAGATCATTACTTTGTGCGGAATACTCAATAAGCTGCATTTCAGCGCATTGTGTTTTTGAGACACTGTGTGAGAACTGTGGGATTTCGTTCAAAGCGGGTTTTCCATTGTGAAGCTGCTTCACATTCTGGGTTTCTTCCCTATAGCTAACATGTACTTCGTGTTGTAAATGGTGCCAGAACCTTGGTTTTCAAAGGTAGCTGAAAACTGCGTTGGTGCTGATGTTCTCGCTGAATGTGGAGTTGTCTGCATTTCAAAGGAGCAGCTAGATCATTACTTTGTGCGGAATACTCAATAAGCTGCATTTCAGCGCATTGTGTTTTTCTTCCCTATAGCTAACATGTACTTCGTGTTGTAAATGGTGCCAGAACTTTGGTTTTCAAAGGTAGCTGAAAACTGCGTTGGCGTTGATGTTCTCGCTGGATTTGGAGTAGTCTGCATTTCAAAGGAGCAGCTAGATCATTACTTTGTGCGGAATACTCAATAAGCTGCATTTCAGCACAATGTGTTTTCGAGACACTGTGTGAGAAATGTAGGATTTGTTTCGAAGCTGGTTTTCCATTGTGACGCAGTTTCACATTCTGATTTTTTCCCTATAGCTAACCTGTACTTCATGTTGTAAATGGTGCCAGAAGCTTGGTTTTCAAAGGTAGCTGAAAACTGCGTTGGTGCTGATGTTCTCGCTGGATGTGGAGTTGTCAGCATTTCAAAGGAGCAGGTAGATCTTTACTTTGTGTGGAATACTCAATAAGCTGCATTTCAGCGCATTGTGTTTTTCTTCCCTATAGCTAACATGTACTTCGTGTTGTAAATGGTGCCAGAACCTTGGTTTTCAAAGGTAGCTGAAAACTGCGTTGGTGTTGATGTTCTCGTCTGGATGTGGAGTTGTCTGCATTTCAAAGGAGCAGCTAGATCATTACTTTGTGCGGAATACTCAATAAGCTGCATTTCAGCACATTGTGTTTTATGAGACACTGTGTGAGAAATGTGGGATTTCGTTCGATGCGGATTTGCCATTGTGAAGCAGCTTTCACATTCTGAGTTTCTTCCCTATAGCTAACATGTACTTCGTGTTGTAAATGGTGCCAGAACCTTGGTTTTCAAAGGTAGCTGAAAACTGCGTTGGTGTTAATGTTCTCGCTGAACGTGGAGTTGTCTGCATTTCAAAGGAGCAGCTAGATCATTACTTTGTGCGGAATACTCAATAAGCTGCATTTCAGCGCATTGTGTTTTTCTTCCCTATAGCTAACATGTACTTCGTGTTGTAAATGGTGCCAGAACCTTGGTTTTCAAAGGTAGCTGAAAACTGCGTTGGCGCTGATGTTCTCGCTGAATGTGGAGTTGTCTGCATTTCAAAGGAGCAGCTAGATCATTACTTTGTGCGGAATACTCAATAAGCTGCATTTCAGCGCATTGTGTTTTTCTTCCCTATAGCTAACATGTACTTCGTGTTGTAAATGGTGCCAGAACTTTGGTTTTCAAAGGTAGCTGAAAACTGCGTTGTAGTTGATGTTCTCTCTGGATGTGGAGTTGTCTGCATTTCAAAGGACCACCTATCATTACTTTGTGCGGAATACTCAATAAGCTGCCTTTCAGCGCATTGTGTTTTTCTTCCCTATAGCTAACATGTACTTCGTGTTGTAAATGGTGCCAGAACCTTGGTTTTCAAAGTTAGCTGAAAACTGTGTTGGTGTTGATGTTCTCGTTGGATGTGGAGTTGTCTGCATTTCAAAGGAGCAGCTAGATCATTACTTTGTGCGGAATACTCAATAAGCTGAATTTCAGCACATTGTGTTTTGTAGACACTGTGTGAGAAATGTAGGATTTGGTTCTAAGTGGGTTTCCCATTGTGAGTCAGCTTCACATTCTGAGTTTCTTCCCTATAGCTAACCTGTACTTCGTGTTGTAAATGGTGCCAGAGCCTTGGTTTTCAAAGGTAGCTGAAAACTGCGTTGGTGTTGATGTTCTCGCTGGATGTGGAGTTGTCTGCATTTCAAAGGAGCAGCTAGATCATTACTTTGTGCGGAATACTCAATAAGCTGCATTTCAGCGCATTGTGTTTTTCTTCCCTATAGCTAACATGTACTTCGTGTTGTAAATGGTGCCAGAACCTTGGTTTTCAAAGGTAGCTGAAAACTGCATTGGCGCTGATGTTCTCGCTGAATGTGGAGTTGTCTGCATTTCAAAGGAGCAGCTAGATCATTACTTTGTGCGGAATACTCAATAAGCTGCATTTCAGCACATTGTGTTTTAGAAACACTGTGTGAGAACTGTGGGATTTCGTTCGAAGCGGGTTTTCCATTGTGAAGCAGCTTCACCTTCTGATTTTCTTCTCTATCGCTAACATGTGCTTAGTGTTGTAAATGGTGCCACAACCTTGGTTTTCAAAGGTAGATGAAAACTGTGTTGGTGTTGACGTTCTCGTTGGATGTGGAGTTGTCTGCAATTTAGAGGAGCAGCTAGATCATTACTTTGTGCGGAATACTCAATCAGTTGCATTTCAGCGCATTGTGTTTTTCTTCACTATAGCTAACATGTACTTCGTGTTGTAAATGGTGCCACAACCTTGGATTTCAAAGGTAGCTGAAAACTGCATCGGTGGTCATATTCCCGCTGAATGTAGAGTTGTCTGCATTTCAAAGGAGCAGCTAGATCATTACTTTGTGCGGAATACTCAATAAGCTGCATTTCAGTGCATTGTGTTTCTTCCCTATAGCTAACATGTACTTCGTGTTGTAAATGGTGCCAGAACCTTGGTTTTCAAAGGTAGCTGAAAACTGCGTTGGCGCTTGATGTTCTCATCTGGATGTGGAGTTGTCTGCATTTCAAAGGAGCAGCTAGATCATTACTTTGTGCGGAATACTCAATAAGCTGCATTTCAGCGCATTGTGTTTTAGAGACACTGTGTGAGAAATGTGGGATTTCGTTCGAAGCGGGTTTTCCATTGTGAAGCAGCTTCACATTCTGAGTTTCTTCCTATAGCTAACATGAACTTCGTGTTGTAAATGGTGCCAGAACCTTGGATTTCAAAGGTAGCTGAAAACTGCTTTGGCGTTGATGTTCTCCTTGGATGTGGAGTTGTCTGCATTTCAAAGGAGCAGCTAGATCATTACTTTGTGCGGAATACTCAATAAGCTGCATTTCAGCGCATTGTGTTTTTCTTCCCTATAGCTAACATGTACTTCGTGTTGTAAATGGTGCCGGAACCTTGGTTTTCAAAGGTAGCTGAAAACTGCGTTGGTGTTGATATTCTCGCTGAATGTAGAGTTGTCTGCATTTCAAAGGAGCAGCTAGATCATTACTTTGTGCGGAATACTCAATAAGCTGCATTTCAGCACATTTTGTTTTAGAGACACTGTGTGAGAAATGTGGGATTTCGTTCGAAGCGGGTTTTCCATTGTGAAGCAGCTTCACATTCTGAGTTTCTTCCCTATAGCTAACATGTACTTCGTGTTGTAAATGGTGCCACAACCTTGGTTTTCAAAGGTAGCTGAAAACTGCGTTGGTGTTGATGTTCTCGTTGGATGTGGAGTTGTCTGCATTTCAAAGGAGCAGCTAGATCATTACTTTGTGCGGAATACTCAATAAGTTGCATTTCAGCGCATTGTGTTTTTCTTCCCTATAGCTAACATGTACTTCGTGTTGTAAATGGTGCCACAACCTTGGATTTCAAAGGTAGCTGAAAACTGCATCGGTGGTCATATTCTCGCTGAATGTGGAGTTGTCTGCATTTCAAAGGAGCAGCTAGATCATTACTTTGTTCGGAATACTCAATAAGCTGCATTTCAGCACATTTTGTTTTAGAGACGCTGTGTGAGAATTGTGGGATTTCGTTCGAAGTGGGTTTTCCATTGTGAAGCAGCTTCACCTTCTGATTTTCTTCTCTATAGCTAACATGTACTTCGTGTTGTAAATGGTGCCACAACCTTGGTTTTCTAAGGTAGATGAAAACTGTGTTGGTGTTGATGTTCTCGTTGGATGTAGAGTTGTCTGCATTTGAAAGGAGCAGCTAGATCATTACTTTGTTCGGAATACTGAATAAGATGCATCTCAGTGCAATCAGGTTGTGGAACCATTTACACCACATTTAGCTGGAACATCAGCGCCAATGCAGTTTTCAGCTACCTTTGAAAACCAAGGTTCTGGCAACATTTACAACACGAAGTACATATTAGGTATAGGGAAGAAAAACACAATGCGCTGAAATGCAGCTTATTGAGTATTCCGCACAAAGTAATGATCTAGCTGCTCCTTTGAAATGCAGACAACTCCACATTTTGCTAGAGCATCAGCGCCAACGCAGTTTTCAGCTACCTTTGAAAACCATGGTTCTGGCACCATTTACAACACGAAGTACATGTTAGCTATAAGGAAGAAAAACACAATGCGCTGAAATGCAGCTTATTGAGTATTCCGCACAAAGTAATGATCTAGCTGCTCCTTTGAAATGCAGACAACTCCACATTCAGCGAGAACATCAGCGCCAATGCAGTTTTCATCTACCTTTGAAAACCAAGGTTCTGGCACCATTTACATCACTAAGTACATGTTAGCTATACGTAAGAAACACAATGCGCTGAAATGCAGCTTATTGAGTATTCCGCACAAAGTAATGATCTAGCTGCTCCTTTGAAATGCAGACAACTCCACGTTCAGCGAGAACATCAACACCAACGCAGTTTTCAGCTACCTTTGAAAACCAAGGTTCTGGCACCATTTACAACACGAAGTACATGTTAGCTATAGGGAAGAAACTCAGAATGTGAAGCTGCTTCACAATGGAAAACCCGCTTCGAACGAAATCCCACATTTCTCACACATTCTCTATAAAACACAATGCGCTGAAATGCAGCTTATTGAGTATTCCGCACAAAGTAATGATCTAGCTGCTCCTTTGAAATGCAGACAACTCCACATCCAACGAGAACATCAACGCCAACGCAGTTTTCAGCTACCTTTGAAAACCAAGGTTCTGGCACCATTTACAACACGAAGTACATGTTAGCGATGTGGAAGAAAAACACAATGCGCTGAAATGCAGCTTATTGAGTATTCCGCACAAAGTAATGATCTAGCTGCTCCTTTGAAATGCAGACAACTCCACATCCAGCGAGAACATCAACACCAACGCAGTTTTCAGCTACCTTTGAAAACCAAGGTTCTGGCACCATTTACAACACGAAGTACATGTTAGCTATAGGGAAGAAAAACACAATGCGCTGAAATGCAGCTTATTGAGTATTCCGCACAAAGTAATGATCTAGCTGCTCCTTTGAAATGCAGACAACTCCACATCCAGTGAGAACATCAACGCCAACGCAGTTTTCAGCTACCTTTGAAAACCAAGGTTCTGGCACCATTTACAACACGAAGTACATGTTCGCTATAGGGAAGAAACTCAGAATGTGAAGCTGCTTCACAATGGAAAACCCGCTTCGAACGAAATCCCACAGTTCTCACACAGTGTCTCTACAACATAATGCGCAAAAATGCAAATTATTGAGTATTCCGCACAAAGTAATGATCTAGCTGCTCCTTTGAAATGCAGACAACTCCACATTCAGCGAGAGAATCACCGCAAACACAGTTTTCAGCTACCTTTGAAAACTAAGGTTCTGGCACCATTTACAACACGAAGTACATGTTAGCTATAGGGAAGAAAAACACAATGCGCTGAAATGCAGCTTATTGAGTATTCCGCACAAAGTAATGATCTAGCTGCTCCTTTGAAATGCAGACAACTCCACGTTCAGTGAGAACATCAGCACCAACGCAGTTTTCAGCTACCTTTGAAAACCAAGGTTCTGGCACCATTTACAACACGAAGTACATGTTAGCTATAGGTAAGAAACACAATGCGCTGAAATGCAGCTTATTGAGTATTCCGCACAAAGTGATGATCTAGCTGCTCCTTTGAAATGCAGAGAACTCCACATTCAGCGAGAACATCACACCAACGCAGTTTTCAGCTACCTTTGAAAACCAAGGTTCTGGCACCATTTACAACACTAAGTACATGTTAGCTATAGGGAAGAAACTCAGAATGTGAAGCTGCTTCACAATGGAAAACCCGCTTCGAACGAAATCCCACATTTCTCACACAGTGTCTCTAAAACACAATGTGCTGAAATGCATCTTATTGAGTATTCCGCACAAAGTAATGATCTAGCTGCTCCTTTGAAATGCAGACAACTCCACATTCAACGAGAACATCACCACCAACGCAGTTTTCAGCTACCTTTGAAAACCAATGTTTTGGCACCATTTACAACACGAAGTACATGTTAGCTATAGGGAAGAAAAACACAATGCGCTGAAATGCAGCTTATTGAGTATTCCGCACAAAGTAATGATCTAGCTGCTCCTTTGAAATGCAGACAACTCCACATCCAGCGAGAACATCAGCACCAATGCAGTTTTCAGCTACCTTTGAAAACCAAGGTTCTGGCACCATTTACAACACGAAGTACATGTTAGCTATAGGGAAGAAAACACAATGCGCTGAAATGCAGCTTATTGAGTATTCCGCACAAAGTAATGATCTAGCTGCTCCTTTGAAATGCAGACAACTCCACGTTCAGCGAGAACATCAGCACCAACGCAGTTTTCAGCTACCTTTGAAAACCAAGGTTCTGGCACCATTTACAACACAATGTACATGTTAGCTATAGGGAAGAAAAACACAATGCGCTGAAATGCAGCTTATTGAGTATTCCGCACAAAGTAATGATCTAGCTGCTCCTTTGAAATGCAGACAACTCCACATCCAGAGAGAACATCAACACCAACGCAGTTTTCAGCTACCTTTGAAAACCAAGGTTCTGGCACCATTTACAACACTAAGTACATGTTCGCTATAGGGAAGAAACTCAGAATGTGAAGCTGATTCACAATGGAAAACCCGCATCGAACTATATCACACATTTCTCATACAATGTCTCTAAAACCAAATGGGCTGAAATGCAGCTTATTGAATATCCCGCACAAAGTAATGATCTAGCTGCTCCTTTGAAATGCAGACAACTCCACATTCTGCGAGAGCATCAGCGCCAACCCAGTTTCCAGCTACCTTTGAAAACCATGGTTCTGGCACCATTTACAACACGAAGTACATGTTAGCTATAAGGAAGAAAAACACAATGCGCTGAAATGCAGCTTATTGAGTATTCCGCACAAAGTAATGATCTAGCTGCTCCTTTGAAATGCAGACAACTCCACATCCAGCGAGAACATCAACACCAACGCAGTTTTCAGCTACCTTTGAAAACCAAGGTTCTGGCACCATTTACAACACGAAGTACATGTTAGCTATAGGGAAGAAAAACACAATGCGCTGAAATGCAGCTTATTGAGTATTCCGCACAAAGTAATGATCTAGCTGCTCCTTTGAAATGCAGACAACTCCAGATTCAGCGAGAACATCCACACCAACGCAGTTTTCACCTACCTTTGAAAACCAAGGTTCTGGCACCATTTACAACACGAAGTACATGTTAGCTATAGGGAAGAAAAACACAATGCGCTGAAATGCAGCTTATTGAGTATTCCGCACAAAGTAATGATCTAGCTGCTCCTTTGAAATGCAGACAACTCCACATTCAGTGAGAACATCATCGCCAATGCAGTTTTCAGCTACCTTTGAAAACCAAGGTTCTGGCACCATTTACAACACTAAGTACATGTTAGCTATAGGGAAGAAAAACACAATGTGCTGAAATGCAGCTTATTGAGTATTCCGCACAAAGTAATGATCTAGCTGCTCCTTTGAAATGCAGACAACTCCACGTTCAGTGAGAACATCAACACCAACGCAGTTTTCAGCTACCTTTGAAAACCAAGGTTCTGGCACCATTTACAACACGAAGTACATGTTAGCTATAAGGAAGAAAAACACAATGCGCTGAAATGCAGCTTATTGAGTATTCCGCACAAAGTAATGATCTAGCTGCTCCTTTGAAATGCAGACAACTCCACATCCAGCGAGAACATCAACACCAACGCAGTTTTCAGCTACCTTTGAAAACCAAGGTTCTGGCACCATTTACAACACGAAGTACATGTTAGCTATAGGGAAGAAAACACAATGCGCTGAAATGCAGCTTATTGAGTATTCCGCACAAAGTAATGATCTAGCTGCTCCTTTGAAATGCAGACAACTCCACGTTCAGCGAGAACATCAGCGCCAACGCAGTTTTCAGCTACCTTTGAAAACCAAGGTTCTGGCACCATTTACAACACTAAGTACATGTTAGCTATAGGGAAGAAACTCAGAATGTGAAACTGCTTCACAAGGAAAACCCGCTTCGAACGAAATCCCACATTTCCACACAGTGTCTATAAAACAATTGCTGAAAGCAGCTTATTGAGTATTCCGCACAAAGTAATGATCTAGCTGCTCCTTTGAAATGCAGACAACTCCACATTCAGCGAGAACATGAACACCAACGCAGTTTTCAGCTACCTTTGAAAACCAAGGTTCTGGCACCATTTACAACACGAAGTACATGTTAGCTATAGGGAAGAAAAACACAATGCGCTGAAATGCAGCTTATTGAGTGTTCCGCACAAAGTAATGATCTAGCTGCTCCTTTGAAATGCAGACAACTCCACATTCAGCGAGAACATCAGCGCCAACGCAGTTTTCAGCTACCTTTGAAAACCAAGGTTCTGGCACCATTTACAACACGAAGTACATGTTCGCTATAGGGAAGAAAAACACAATGCGCTGAAATGCAGCTTATTGAGTATTCCGCACAAAGTAATGATCTAGCTGCTCCTTTGAAATGCAGACAACTCCACATTCAGCGAGAACATCAGCGCCAACGCAGTTTTCAGCTACCTTTGAAAACCAAGTTCTGGCACCATTTACAACACGAAGTACATGTTAGCTATAGGGAAGAAAAACACAATGCGCTGAAATGCAGCTTATTGAGTATTCCGCACAAAGTAATGATCTAGCTGCTCCTTTGAAATGCAGACAACTCCACATCCAGAGAGAACATCAGCGCCAACGCAGTTTTCAGCTACCTTTGAAAACCAAGGTTCTGGCACCATTTACAACACGAAGTACATGTTAGCTATAGGGAAGAAAAACACAATGCGCTGAAAATGCAGCTTATTGAGTATTCCGCACAAAGTAATGATCTAGCTGCTCCTTTGAAATGCAGACAACTCCACATCCAGCGAGAACATCAGCACCAACGCAGTTTTCAGCTACCTTTGAAAACCAAGGTTCTGGCACCATTTACAACACGAAGTACATGTTCGCTATAGGGAAGAAAAACACAATGCGCTGAA
This sequence comes from Ochotona curzoniae, assembly GCF_017591425.1. Lineage (NCBI taxonomy): Eukaryota > Metazoa > Chordata > Mammalia > Lagomorpha > Ochotonidae > Ochotona > Ochotona curzoniae. The sequence goes on along the minus strand of NW_024467128.1, from coordinate 16,927 downwards.
ATGCAGCTTATTGATTATTCCGCACAAAGTAATGAACTAGCTGCTGCTTTGAAATGCAGACAACTCCACGTTCAGCGAGAACATCAGCGCCAACGCAGTTTTCAGCTACCATTGAAAACCAAATTCTGGCACCATTTACAACACTAAGTACATGTTCGCTATAGGGAAGAAACTCAGAATGTGAAACTGCTTCACAATGGAAAACCCGCTTCGAACGAAATCCCACATTTCTCACACAGTGTCTATAAAACACAATGTGCTGAAATGCAGCTTATTGAGTATTCCGCACAAAGTAATGATCTAGCTGCTCCTTTGAAATGCAGACAACTCCACATTCAGCGAGAACATCACGCCAACGCAGTTTTCAGCTACCTTTGAAAACCAAGGTTCTGGCACCATTTACAACACGAAGTACATGTTAGCTATAGGGAAGAAAAACACAATGCGCTGAAATGCAGCTTATTGAGTATTCCGCACAAAGTAATGATCTAGCTGCTCCTTTGAAATGCAGACAACTCCACATCCAGCGAGAACATCAACACCAACGCAGTTTTCAGCTACCTTTGAAAACCAAGGTTCTGGCACCATTTACAACACGAAGTACATGTTAGCTATAGGGAAGAAACTCAGAATGTGAAACTGCTTCACAATGGAAAACCCACTTGAAACGAAATCCCACATTTCTCACACAGTGTCTCTAAACACAATGCGCTGAAATGCAGCTTATTGAGTATTCCGCACAAAGTAATGATCTAGCTGCTCCTTTGAAATGCAGACAACTCCACATCCAGAGAGAACATCAACACCAACGCAGTTTTCAGCTACCTTTGAAAACCAAGGTTCTGGCACCATTTACAACACGAAGTACATGTTGCTATGGAAGACAACACCAATGGCTGAACATGCAGCTTATGAGATCCGACAAAGTCATGATCTAGTTTGACCTGCGCTCACTTGAGTGAATCATCGGACGAAGATCTCCTCGTCTCTCCTCTGAAATCAGCCTTCCAATGCAGTTTCAGCTACTTTGAAAACAAGGTTCTGGCACCATTTACAACACGAAGTACATGTTAGCTATAGGGAAGAAACACAATGCGCTGAAATGCAGCTTATTGAGTATTCCGCACAAAGTAATGATCTAGCTGCTCCTTTGAAATGCAGACAACTCCACATCCAGAGAGAACATCACCACCAACGCAGTTTTCAGCTACCTTTGAAAACCAAGGTTCTGGCACCATTTACAACACGAAGTACATGTTAGCTATAGGAAGAAAAACACAATGCGCTGAAATGCAGCTTATTGAGTATTCCGCACAAAGTAATGATCTAGCTGCTCCTTTGAAATGCAGACAACTCCACATCCAGCGAGAACATCAACACCAACGCAGTTTTCAGCTACCTTTGAAAACCAAGGTTCTGGCACCATTTACAACACGAAGTACATGCTAGCTATAGGGAAGAAAAACACAATGCGCTGAAATGCAGCTTATTGAGTATTCCGCACAAAGTAATGATTCTGGCTGCTCCTTTGAAATGCAGACAACTCCACATTCAGCGAGAACATCAGTGCCAAACGCAGTTTTCAGCTACCTTTGAAAACCAAGGTTCTGGCACCATTTACAACACTAAGTACATGTTAGCTATAGGGAAGAAACTCAGAATGTGAAAGTGCTTCACAATGGAAAACCCGCTTCGAACGAAATCCCACTATTCCCTCACAGTGTCTATATAACACAATGTGCTGAAATGCAGCTTATTGAGTATTCCGCACAAAGTAATGATCTAGCTGCTCCTTTGAAATGCAGACAACTCCACATCCAGAGAGAACATCACCACCAACGCAGTTTACAGCTACCTTTGAAAACCAAGGTTGTGGCACCATTTACAACACGAAGTACATGTTAGCTATAGGGAAGAAAAACACAATGCGCTGAAATGCAGCTTATTGAGTATTCCGCACAAAGTAATGATCTAGCTGCTCCTTTGAAATGCAGACAACTCCACATCCAGCGAGAACATCAGCGCCAACGCAGTTTTCAGCTACCTTTGAAAACCAAGGTTCTGGCACCATTTACAACACGAAGTACATGTTAGCTATAGGGAAGAAACTCAGAATGTGAAACTGCTTCACAATGGAAAACCCGCTTCGAACGAAATCCCACATTTCTCACACAGTGTCTATAAACCCAATGTGCTGAAATGCAGCTTATTGAGTATTCCGCACAAAGTAATGATCTAGCTGCTCCTTTGAAATGCAGACAACTCCACATTCAGTGAGAACATCAGCACCAACGCAGTTTTCAGCTACCTTTGAAAACCAAGGTTCTGGCACCATTTACAACACGAAGTACATGTTCGCTATAGGGAAGAAAAACACAATGCGCTGAAATGCAGCTTATTGAGTATTCCGCACAAAGTAATGATCTAGCTGCTCCTTTGAAATGCAGACAACTCCACATTCAGCGAGAACATCAACACCAACGCAGTTTTCAGCTACCTTTGAAAACCAAGGTTCTGGCACCATTTACAACACGAAGTACATGTTAGCTATAGGGAAGAAAAACACAATGCGCTGAAATGCAGCTTATTGAGTATTCCGCACAAAGTAATGATCTAGCTGCTCCTTTGAAATGCAGACAACTCCACATTCAGCGAGAACATCAGCGCCAACGCAGTTTTCAGCTACCTTTGAAAACCAAGGTTCTGGCACCATTTACAACACGAAGTACATGTTAGCTATAGGGAAGAAAAACACAATGCGCTGAAATGCAGCTTATTGAGTATTCCGCACAAAGTAATGATCTAGCTGCTCCTTTGAAATGCAGACAACTCCACGTTCAGCGAGAACATCAACACCAACGCAGTTTTCAGCTACCTTTGAAAACCAAGGTTCTGGCACCATTTACAACACTAAGTACATGTTAGCTATAGGGAAGAAACTCAGAATGTGAAACTGCTTCACAATGGAAAACCCGCTTCGAACGAAATCCCACATTTCTCACACAGTGTCTATAAAACACAATGTGCTGAAATGCAGCTTATTGAGTATTCCGCACAAAGTAATGATCTAGCTGCTCCTTTGAAATGCAGACAACTCCACATCCAGCGAGAACATCAACACCAACGCAGTTTTCAGCTACCTTTGAAAACCAAGGTTCTGGCACCATTTACAACACGAAGTACATGTTCGCTATAGGGAAGAAAACACAATGCGCTGAAATGCAGCTTATTGAGTATTCCGCACAAAGTAATGATCTAGCTGCTCCTTTGAAATGCAGACAACTCCACGTTCAGCGAGAACATCAGCGCCAACGCAGTTTTCAGCTACCTTTGAAAACCAAGGTTCTGGCACCATTTACAACACGAAGTACATGTTAGCTATAGGGAAGAAAAACACAATGCGCTGAAATGCAGCTTATTGAGTATTCCGCACAAAGTAATGATCTAGCTGCTCCTTTGAAATGCAGACAACTCCACGTTCAGTGAGAACATCAGCACCAACGCAGTTTTCAGCTACCTTTGAAAACCAAGGTTCTGGCACCATTTACAACACGAAGTACATGTGTGCTATAAGGAAGAAAAACACAATGCGCTGAAATGCAGCTTATTGAGTATTCCGCACAAAGTAATGATCTAGCTGCTCCTTTGAAATGCAGACAACTCCACATCCAGCGAGAACATCAGCACCAACGCAGTTTTCAGCTACCTTTGAAAACCAAGGTTCTGGCACCATTTACAACACGAAGTACATGTTAGCAGTAAGAAAACATAATGCGCTGAAAAGCAGCTTATTGAGTATTCCGCACAAAGTAATGATCTAGCTGCTCCTTTGAAATGCAGACAACTCCACATTCAGCGAGAACATCAGCGCCAACGCAGTTTTCAGCTACCTTTGAAAACCAAGGTTCTGGCACCATTTACAACACTAAGTACATGTTAGCTATAGGGAAGAAACTCAGAATGTGAACCTGTTTAACAATGGAAAACCCGCTTCGAACGAAATCCCACATTTCTCACACAATGTCTCTAAAACACAATGTGCTGAAATGCAGCTTATTGAGTATTCCGCACAAAGTAATGATCTAGCTGCTCCTTTGAAATGCAGACATCTCTACATTCAACGAGAATATCACCACCGATGGAGTTTTCAGCTACCTTTGAAAACCAAGGTTCTGGCACCATTTACAACACTAAGCACATGTTAGCTATAGGGAAGAAAAACACAACGCGCTGAAATACAGCTTATTCAGTATTCCGAACAAAGTAATGATTTAGGTGGGTGAATGGCAATATTGGAATTGGCCAGCAGGGTCTTCCAGTGCCAAAACGACTCCACTTGGCTCATTCACTTCACATACCATCAGCTTGTCGAGCAGATCTAGAGGGAAACCCTGTTTGGTCACTTCTTGTCCAATGTCCATGGAGCCCAGGATGATGCAATCAAGCATGTTGAGCACCCACACAAAACAAGGATGCAGATCCTCAGTCCAGGCGCTAACAACTCCACATCCAGAGACAAGTTCAGCGCCCAAGCCATTTTCAGCTACCATGCAACATGATGGCTCTGGCAGCACATATGCCTGAAAGTGTATGTGATCCCTGGGGAACTGAGTGTGTGGGTGAATGGCAACTTTCGAATTGGCCAGCAGGGGTCTTCCAGTGCCAAAACGACTCCACTTGGCTCATTCACTTCACATACCATCAGCTTGTCGAGCACATCTAGAGGGAAACCCTGTTTGGTCACTTCTTGTCCAATGTCCATGGAGCCCAGGATGATGCAATCAAGCATGTTGAGCACCCACACAAAACAAGGATGCAGATCCTCAGTCCAGGCGCTAACAACTCCACATCCAGAGACAAGTTCAGCGCCCAAGCCATTTTCAGCTACCATGCAACATGATGGCTCTGGCAGCACATATGCCTGAAAGTGTATGTGATCCCTGGGGAACTGAGTGTGTGGGTGAATGGCAACTTTCGAATTGGCCAGCAGGGTCTTCCAGTGCCAAAACGACTCCACTTGGCTCATTCACTTCACATACCATCAGCTTGTCGAGCAGATCTAGAGGGAAACCCTGTTTGGTCACTTCTTGTCCAATGTCCATGGAGCCCAGGATGATGCAATCAAGCATGTTGAGCACCCACACAAAACAAGGATGCAGATCCTCAGTCCAGGCGCTAACAACTCCACATCCAGAGACAAGTTCAGCGCCCAAGCCATTTTCAGCTACCATGGAAAACGACGGCTCTGGCAGCACATATGCCTGAAAGTGTATGTGATCCCTGGGGAACTGAGTGTGTGGGTGAATGGCAATATTCGAATTGGCCAGCAGGGGTCTTCCAGTGCCAAAACGACTCCACTTGGCTCATTCACTTCACATACCATCAGCTTGTCGAGCACATCTAGAGGGAAACCCTGTTTGGTCACTTCTTGTCCAATGTCCATGGAGCCCAGGATGATGCAATCAAGCATGTTGAGCACCCACACAAAACAAGGATGCAGATCCTCAGTCCAGGCGCTAACAACTCCACATCCAGAGACAAGTTCAGCGCCCAAGCCATTTTCAGCTACCATGCAACATGATGGCTCTGGCAGCACATATGCCTGAAAGTGTATGTGATCCCTGGGGAACTGAGTGTGTGGGTGAATGGCAATATTCGAATTGGCCAGCAGGGGTCTTCCAGTGCCAAAACGACTCCACTTGGCTCATTCACTTCACATACCATCAGCTTGTCGAGCACATCTAGAGGCAAACCCTGTTTGGTCACTTCTTGTCCAATGTCCATGGAGCCCAGGATGATGCAATCAAGCATGTTGAGCACCCACACAAAACAAGGATGCAGATCCTCAGTCCAGGCGCTAACAACTCCACATCCAGAGACAAGTTCAGCGCCCAAGCCATTTTCAGCTACCATGCAACATGATGGCTCTGGCAGCACATATGCCTGAAAGTGTATGTGATCCCTGGGGAACTGAGTGTGTGGGTGAATGGCAATATTCGAATTGGCCAGCAGGGGTCTTCCAGTGCCAAAACGACTCCACTTGGCTCATTCACTTCACATACCATCAGCTTGTCGAGCAGATCTAGAGGGAAACCCTGTTTGGTCACTTCTTGTCCAATGTCCATGGAGCCCAGGATGATGCAATCAAGCATGTTGAGCACCCACACAAAACAAGGATGCAGATCCTCAGTCCAGGCGCTAACAACTCCACATCCAGAGACAAGTTCAGCGCCCAAGCCATTTTCAGCTACCATGCAACATGATGGCTCTGGCAGCACATATGCCTGAAAGTGTATGTGATCCCTGGGGAACTGAGTGTGTGGGTGAATGGCAATATTCGAATTGGCCAGCAGGGTCTTCCAGTGCCAAAACGACTCCACTTGGCTCATTCACTTCACATACCATCAGCTTGTCGAGCAGATCTAGAGGGAAACCCTGTTTGGTCACTTCTTGTCCAATGTCCATGGAGCCCAGGATGATGCAATCAAGCATGTTGAGCACCCACACAAAACAAGGATGCAGATCCTCAGTCCAGGCGCTAACAACTCCACATCCAGAGACAAGTTCAGCGCCCAAGCCATTTTCAGCTACCATGCAACATGATGGCTCTGGCAGCACATATGCCTGAAAGTGTATGTGATCCCTGGGGAACTGAGTGTGTGGGTGAATGGCAATATTCGAATTGGCCAGCAGGGGTCTTCCAGTGCCAAAACGACTCCACTTGGCTCATTCACTTCACATACCATCAGCTTGTCGAGCAGATCTAGAGGGAAACCCTGTTTGGTCACTTCTTGTCCAATGTCCATGGAGCCCAGGATGATGCAATCAAGCATGTTGAGCACCCACACAAAACAAGGATGCAGATCCTCAGTCCAGGCGCTAACAACTCCACATCCAGAGACAAGTTCAGCGCCCAAGCCATTTTCAGCTACCATGCAACATGATGGCTCTGGCAGCACATATGCCTGAAAGTGTATGTGATCCCTGGGGAACTGAGTGTGTGGGTGAATGGCAATATTCGAATTGGCCAGCAGGGTCTTCCAGTGCCAAAACGACTCCACTTGGCTCATTCACTTCACATACCATCAGCTTGTCGAGCAGATCTAGAGGGAAACCCTGTTTGGTCACTTCTTGTCCAATGTCCATGGAGCCCAGGATGATGCAATCAAGCATGTTGAGCACCCACACAAAACAAGGATGCAGATCCTCAGTCCAGGCGCTAACAACTCCACATCCAGAGACAAGTTCAGCGCCCAAGCCATTTTCAGCTACCATGCAACATGATGGCTCTGGCAGCACATATGCCTGAAAGTGTATGTGATCCCTGGGGAACTGAGTGTGTGGGTGAATGGCAATATTCGAATTGGCCAGCAGGGGTCTTCCAGTGCCAAAACGACTCCACTTGGCTCATTCACTTCACATACCATCAGCTTGTCGAGCACATCTAGAGGGAAACCCTGTTTGGTCACTTCTTGTCCAATGTCCATGGAGCCCAGGATGATGCAATCAAGCATGTTGAGCACCCACACAAAACAAGGATGCAGATCCTCAGTCCAGGCGCTAACAACTCCACATCCAGAGACAAGTTCAGCGCCCAAGCCATTTTCAGCTACCATGCAAAATGATGGCTCTGGCAGCACATATGCCTGAAAGTGTATGTGATCCCTGGGGAACTGAGTGTGTGGGTGAATGGCAATATTCGAATTGGCCAGCAGGGGTCTTCCAGTGCCAAAACGACTCCACTTGGCTCATTCACTTCACATACCATCAGCTTGTCGAGCAGATCTAGAGGGAAACCCTGTTTGGTCACTTCTTGTCCAATGTCCATGGAGCCCAGGATGATGCAATCAAGCATGTTGAGCACCCACACAAAACAAGGATGCAGATCCTCAGTCCAGGCGCTAACAACTCCACATCCAGAGACAAGTTCAGCGCCCAAGCCATTTTCAGCTACCATGCAACATGATGGCTCTGGCAGCACATATGCCTGAAAGTGTATGTGATCCCTGGGGAACTGAGTGTGTGGGTGAATGGCAATATTCGAATTGGCCAGCAGGGGTCTTCCAGTGCCAAAACGACTCCACTTGGCTCATTCACTTCACATACCATCAGCTTGTCGAGCAGATCTAGAGGGAAACCCTGTTTGGTCACTTCTTGTCCAATGTCCATGGAGCCCAGGATGATGCAATCAAGCATGTTGAGCACCCACACAAAACAAGGATGCAGATCCTCAGTCCAGGCGCTAACAACTCCACATCCAGAGACAAGTTCAGCGCCCAAGCCATTTTCAGCTACCATGCAACATGATGGCTCTGGCAGCACATATGCCTGAAAGTGTATGTGATCCCTGGGGAACTGAGTGTGTGGGTGAATGGCAATATTCGAATTGGCCAGCAGGGGTCTTCCAGTGCCAAAACGACTCCACTTGGCTCATTCACTTCACATACCATCAGCTTGTCGAGCAGATCTAGAGGGAAACCCTGTTTGGTCACTTCTTGTCCAATGTCCATGGAGCCCAGGATGATGCAATCAAGCATGTTGAGCACCCACACAAAACAAGGATGCAGATCCTCAGTCCAGGCGCTAACAACTCCACATCCAGAGACAAGTTCAGCGCCCAAGCCATTTTCAGCTACCATGCAACATGATGGCTCTGGCAGCACATATGCCTGAAAGTGTATGTGATCCCTGGGGAACTGAGTGTGTGGGTGAATGGCAATATTCGAATTGGCCAGCAGGGGTCTTCCAGTGCCAAAACGACTCCACTTGGCTCATTCACTTCACATACCATCAGCTTGTCGAGCAGATCTAGAGGGAAACCCTGTTTGGTCACTTCTTGTCCAATGTCCATGGAGCCCAGGATGATGCAATCAAGCATGTTGAGCACCCACACAAAACAAGGATGCAGATCCTCAGTCCAGGCGCTAACAACTCCACATCCAGAGACAAGTTCAGCGCCCAAGCCATTTTCAGCTACCATGCAACATGATGGCTCTGGCAGCACATATGCCTGAAAGTGTATGTGATCCCTGGGGAACTGAGTGTGTGGGTGAATGGCAATATTCGAATTGGCCAGCAGGGGTCTTCCAGTGCCAAAACGACTCCACTTGGCTCATTCACTTCACATACCATCAGCTTGTCGAGCACATCTAGAGGGAAACCCTGTTTGGTCACTTCTTGTCCAATGTCCATGGAGCCCAGGATGATGCAATCAAGCATGTTGAGCACCCACACAAAACAAGGATGCAGATCCTCAGTCCAGGCGCTAACAACTCCACATCCAGAGACAAGTTCAGCGCCCAAGCCATTTTCAGCTACCATGCAACATGATGGCTCTGGCAGCACATATGCCTGAAAGTGTATGTGATCCCTGGGGAACTGAGTGTGTGGGTGAATGGCAATATTCGAATTGGCCAGCAGGGGTCTTCCAGTGCCAAAACGACTCCACTTGGCTCATTCACTTCACATACCATCAGCTTGTCGAGCACATCTAGAGGGAAACCCTGTTTGGTCACTTCTTGTCCAATGTCCATGGAGCCCAGGATGATGCAATCAAGCATGTTGAGCACCCACACAAAACAAGGATGCAGATCCTCAGTCCAGGCGCTAACAACTCCACATCCAGAGACAAGTTCAGCGCCCAAGCCATTTTCAGCTACCATGCAACATGATGGCTCTGGCAGCACATATGCCTGAAAGTGTATGTGATCCCTGGGGAACTGAGTGTGTGGGTGAATGGCAATATTCGAATTGGCCAGCAGGGGTCTTCCAGTGCCAAAACGACTCCACTTGGCTCATTCACTTCACATACCATCAGCTTGTCGAGCAGATCTAGAGGGAAACCCTGTTTGGTCACTTCTTGTCCAATGTCCATGGAGCCCAGGATGATGCAATCAAGCATGTTGAGCACCCACACAAAACAAGGATGCAGATCCTCAGTCCAGGCGCTAACAACTCCACATCCAGAGACAAGTTCAGCGCCCAAGCCATTTTCAGCTACCATGCAACATGATGGCTCTGGCAGCACATATGCCTGAAAGTGTATGTGATCCCTGGGGAACTGAGTGTGTGGGTGAATGGCAATATTCGAATTGGCCAGCAGGGGTCTTCCAGTGCCAAAACGACTCCACTTGGCTCATTCACTTCACATACCATCAGCTTGTCGAGCACATCTAGAGGGAAACCCTGTTTGGTCACTTCTTGTCCAATGTCCATGGAGCCCAGGATGATGCAATCAAGCATGTTGAGCACCCACACAAAACAAGGATGCAGATCCTCAGTCCAGGCGCTAACAACTCCACATCCAGAGACAAGTTCAGCGCCCAAGCCATTTTCAGCTACCATGCAACATGATGGCTCTGGCAGCACATATGCCTGAAAGTGTATGTGATCCCTGGGGAACTGAGTGTGTGGGTGAATGGCAATATTCGAATTGGCCAGCAGGGTCTTCCAGTGCCAAAACGACTCCACTTGGCTCATTCACTTCACATACCATCAGCTTGTCGAGCACATCTAGAGGGAAACCCTGTTTGGTCACTTCTTGTCCAATGTCCATGGAGCCCAGGATGATGCAATCAAGCATGTTGAGCACCCACACAAAACAAGGATGCAGATCCTCAGTCCAGGCGCTAACAACTCCACATCCAGAGACAAGTTCAGCGCCCAAGCCATTTTCAGCTACCATGCAACATGATGGCTCTGGCAGCACATATGCCTGAAAGTGTATGTGATCCCTGGGGAACTGAGTGTGTGGGTGAATGGCAATATTCGAATTGGCCAGCAGGGTCTTCCAGTGCCAAAACGACTCCACTTGGCTCATTCACTTCACATACCATCAGCTTGTCGAGCACATCTAGAGGGAAACCCTGTTTGGTCACTTCTTGTCCAATGTCCATGGAGCCCAGGATGATGCAATCAAGCATGTTGAGCACCCACACAAAACAAGGATGCAGATCCTCAGTCCAGGCGCTAACAACTCCACATCCAGAGACAAGTTCAGCGCCCAAGCCATTTTCAGCTACCATGCAACATGATGGCTCTGGCAGCACATATGCCTGAAAGTGTATGTGATCCCTGGGGAACTGAGTGTGTGGGTGAATGGCAATATTCGAATTGGCCAGCAGGGGTCTTCCAGTGCCAAAACGACTCCACTTGGCTCATTCACTTCACATACCATCAGCTTGTCGAGCAGATCTAGAGGGAAACCCTGTTTGGTCACTTCTTGTCCAATGTCCATGGAGCCCAGGATGATGCAATCAAGCATGTTGAGCACCCACACAAAACAAGGATGCAGATCCTCAGTCCAGGCGCTAACAACTCCACATCCAGAGACAAGTTCAGCGCCCAAGCCATTTTCAGCTACCATGCAACATGATGGCTCTGGCAGCACATATGCCTGAAAGTGTATGTGATCCCTGGGGAACTGAGTGTGTGGGTGAATGGCAATATTCGAATTGGCCAGCAGGGGTCTTCCAGTGCCAAAACGACTCCACTTGGCTCATTCACTTCACATACCATCAGCTTGTCGAGCAGATCTAGAGGGAAACCCTGTTTGGTCACTTCTTGTCCAATGTCCATGGAGCCCAGGATGATGCAATCAAGCATGTTGAGCACCCACACAAAACAAGGATGCAGATCCTCAGTCCAGGCGCTAACAACTCCACATCCAGAGACAAGTTCAGCGCCCAAGCCATTTTCAGCTACCATGCAACATGATGGCTCTGGCAGCACATATGCCTGAAAGTGTATGTGATCCCTGGGGAACTGAGTGTGTGGGTGAATGGCAATATTCGAATTGGCCAGCAGGGGTCTTCCAGTGCCAAAACGACTCCACTTGGCTCATTCACTTCACATACCATCAGCTTGTCGAGCACATCTAGAGGGAAACCCTGTTTGGTCACTTCTTGTCCAATGTCCATGGAGCCCAGGATGATGCAATCAAGCATGTTGAGCACCCACACAAAACAAGGATGCAGATCCTCAGTCCAGGCGCTAACAACTCCACATCCAGAGACAAGTTCAGCGCCCAAGCCATTTTCAGCTACCATGCAACATGATGGCTCTGGCAGCACATATGCCTGAAAGTGTATGTGATCCCTGGGGAACTGAGTGTGTGGGTGAATGGCAATATTCGAATTGGCCAGCAGGGTCTTCCAGTGCCAAAACGACTCCACTTGGCTCATTCACTTCACATACCATCAGCTTGTCGAGCACATCTAGAGGGAAACCCTGTTTGGTCACTTCTTGTCCAATGTCCATGGAGCCCAGGATGATGCAATCAAGCATGTTGAGCACCCACACAAAACAAGGATGCAGATCCTCAGTCCAGGCGCTAACAACTCCACATCCAGAGACAAGTTCAGCGCCCAAGCCATTTTCAGCTACCATGCAACATGATGGCTCTGGCAGCACATATGCCTGAAAGTGTATGTGATCCCTGGGGAACTGAGTGTGTGGGTGAATGGCAATATTCGAATTGGCCAGCAGGGGTCTTCCAGTGCCAAAACGACTCCACTTGGCTCATTCACTTCACATACCATCAGCTTGTCGAGCACATCTAGAGGGAAACCCTGTTTGGTCACTTCTTGTCCAATGTCCATGGAGCCCAGGATGATGCAATCAAGCATGTTGAGCACCCACACAAAACAAGGATGCAGATCCTCAGTCCAGGCGCTAACAACTCCACATCCAGAGACAAGTTCAGCGCCCAAGCCATTTTCAGCTACCATGCAACATGATGGCTCTGGCAGCACATATGCCTGAAAGTGTATGTGATCCCTGGGGAACTGAGTGTGTGGGTGAATGGCAATATTCGAATTGGCCAGCAGGGTCTTCCAGTGCCAAAACGACTCCACTTGGCTCATTCACTTCACATACCATCAGCTTGTCGAGCACATCTAGAGGGAAACCCTGTTTGGTCACTTCTTGTCCAATGTCCATGGAGCCCAGGATGATGCAATCAAGCATGTTGAGCACCCACACAAAACAAGGATGCAGATCCTCAGTCCAGGCGCTAACAACTCCACATCCAGAGACAAGTTCAGCGCCCAAGCCATTTTCAGCTACCATGCAACATGATGGCTCTGGCAGCACATATGCCTGAAAGTGTATGTGATCCCTGGGGAACTGAGTGTGTGGGTGAATGGCAATATTCGAATTGGCCAGCAGGGTCTTCCAGTGCCAAAACGACTCCACTTGGCTCATTCACTTCACATACCATCAGCTTGTCGAGCAGATCTAGAGGGAAACCCTGTTTGGTCACTTCTTGTCCAATGTCCATGGAGCCCAGGATGATGCAATCAAGCATGTTGAGCACCCACACAAAACAAGGATGCAGATCCTCAGTCCAGGCGCTAACAACTCCACATCCAGAGACAAGTTCAGCGCCCAAGCCATTTTCAGCTACCATGCAACATGATGGCTCTGGCAGCACATATGCCTGAAAGTGTATGTGATCCCTGGGGAACTGAGTGTGTGGGTGAATGGCAATATTCGAATTGGCCAGCAGGGGTCTTCCAGTGCCAAAACGACTCCACTTGGCTCATTCACTTCACATACCATCAGCTTGTCGAGCACATCTAGAGGGAAACCCTGTTTGGTCACTTCTTGTCCAATGTCCATGGAGCCCAGGATGATGCAATCAAGCATGTTGAGCACCCACACAAAACAAGGATGCAGATCCTCAGTCCAGGCGCTAACAACTCCACATCCAGAGACAAGTTCAGCGCCCAAGCCATTTTCAGCTACCATGCAACATGATGGCTCTGGCAGCACATATGCCTGAAAGTGTATGTGATCCCTGGGGAACTGAGTGTGTGGGTGAATGGCAATATTCGAATTGGCCAGCAGGGGTCTTCCAGTGCCAAAACGACTCCACTTGGCTCATTCACTTCACATACCATCAGCTTGTCGAGCACATCTAGAGGGAAACCCTGTTTGGTCACTTCTTGTCCAATGTCCATGGAGCCCAGGATGATGCAATCAAGCATGTTGAGCACCCACACAAAACAAGGATGCAGATCCTCAGTCCAGGCGCTAACAACTCCACATCCAGAGACAAGTTCAGCGCCCAAGCCATTTTCAGCTACCATGCAACATGATGGCTCTGGCAGCACATATGCCTGAAAGTGTATGTGATCCCTGGGGAACTGAGTGTGTGGGTGAATGGCAATATTCGAATTGGCCAGCAGGGGTCTTCCAGTGCCAAAACGACTCCACTTGGCTCATTCACTTCACATACCATCAGCTTGTCGAGCAGATCTAGAGGGAAACCCTGTTTGGTCACTTCTTGTCCAATGTCCATGGAGCCCAGGATGATGCAATCAAGCATGTTGAGCACCCACACAAAACAAGGATGCAGATCCTCAGTCCAGGCGCTAACAACTCCACATCCAGAGACAAGTTCAGCGCCCAAGCCATTTTCAGCTACCATGCAACATGATGGCTCTGGCAGCACATATGCCTGAAAGTGTATGTGATCCCTGGGGAACTGAGTGTGTGGGTGAATGGCAACTTTCGAATTGGCCAGCAGGGGTCTTCCAGTGCCAAAACGACTCCACTTGGCTCATTCACTTCACATACCATCAGCTTGTCGAGCAGATCTAGAGGGAAACCCTGTTTGGTCACTTCTTGTCCAATGTCCATGGAGCCCAGGATGATGCAATCAAGCATGTTGAGCACCCACACAAAACAAGGATGCAGATCCTCAGTCCAGGCGCTAACAACTCCACATCCAGAGACAAGTTCAGCGCCCAAGCCATTTTCAGCTACCATGCAACATGATGGCTCTGGCAGCACATATGCCTGAAAGTGTATGTGATCCCTGGGGAACTGAGTGTGTGGGTGAATGGCAATATTCGAATTGGCCAGCAGGGTCTTCCAGTGCCAAAACGACTCCACTTGGCTCATTCACTTCACATACCATCAGCTTGTCGAGCACATCTAGAGGGAAACCCTGTTTGGTCACTTCTTGTCCAATGTCCATGGAGCCCAGGATGATGCAATCAAGCATGTTGAGCACCCACACAAAACAAGGATGCAGATCCTCAGTCCAGGCGCTAACAACTCCACATCCAGAGACAAGTTCAGCGCCCAAGCCATTTTCAGCTACCATGCAACATGATGGCTCTGGCAGCACATATGCCTGAAAGTGTATGTGATCCCTGGGGAACTGAGTGTGTGGGTGAATGGCAACTTTCGAATTGGCCAGCAGGGTCTTCCAGTGCCAAAACGACTCCACTTGGCTCATTCACTTCACATACCATCAGCTTGTCGAGCAGATCTAGAGGGAAACCCTGTTTGGTCACTTCTTGTCCAATGTCCATGGAGCCCAGGATGATGCAATCAAGCATGTTGAGCACCCACACAAAACAAGGATGCAGATCCTCAGTCCAGGCGCTAACAACTCCACATCCAGAGACAAGTTCAGCGCCCAAGCCATTTTCAGCTACCATGCAACATGATGGCTCTGGCAGCACATATGCCTGAAAGTGTATGTGATCCCTGGGGAACTGAGTGTGTGGGTGAATGGCAACTTTCGAATTGGCCAGCAGGGTCTTCCAGTGCCAAAACGACTCCACTTGGCTCATTCACTTCACATACCATCAGCTTGTCGAGCACATCTAGAGGGAAACCCTGTTTGGTCACTTCTTGTCCAATGTCCATGGAGCCCAGGATGATGCAATCAAGCATGTTGAGCACCCACACAAAACAAGGATGCAGATCCTCAGTCCAGGCGCTAACAACTCCACATCCAGAGACAAGTTCAGCGCCCAAGCCATTTTCAGCTACCATGCAACATGATGGCTCTGGCAGCACATATGCCTGAAAGTGTATGTGATCCCTGGGGAACTGAGTGTGTGGGTGAATGGCAATATTCGAATTGGCCAGCAGGGGTCTTCCAGTGCCAAAACGACTCCACTTGGCTCATTCACTTCACATACCATCAGCTTGTCGAGCACATCTAGAGGGAAACCCTGTTTGGTCACTTCTTGTCCAATGTCCATGGAGCCCAGGATGATGCAATCAAGCATGTTGAGCACCCACACAAAACAAGGATGCAGATCCTCAGTCCAGGCGCTAACAACTCCACATCCAGAGACAAGTTCAGCGCCCAAGCCATTTTCAGCTACCATGCAACATGATGGCTCTGGCAGCACATATGCCTGAAAGTGTATGTGATCCCTGGGGAACTGAGTGTGTGGGTGAATGGCAACTTTCGAATTGGCCAGCAGGGGTCTTCCAGTGCCAAAACGACTCCACTTGGCTCATTCACTTCACATACCATCAGCTTGTCGAGCACATCTAGAGGGAAACCCTGTTTGGTCACTTCTTGTCCAATGTCCATGGAGCCCAGGATGATGCAATCAAGCATGTTGAGCACCCACACAAAACAAGGATGCAGATCCTCAGTCCAGGCGCTAACAACTCCACATCCAGAGACAAGTTCAGCGCCCAAGCCATTTTCAGCTACCATGCAACATGATGGCTCTGGCAGCACATATGCCTGAAAGTGTATGTGATCCCTGGGGAACTGAGTGTGTGGGTGAATGGCAACTATTCGAATTGGCCAGCAGGGTCTTCCAGTGCCAAAACGACTCCACTTGGCTCATTCACTTCACATACCATCAGCTTGTCGAGCACATCTAGAGGGAAACCCTGTTTGGTCACTTCTTGTCCAATGTCCATGGAGCCCAGGATGATGCAATCAAGCATGTTGAGCACCCACACAAAACAAGGATGCAGATCCTCAGTCCAGGCGCTAACAACTCCACATCCAGAGACAAGTTCAGCGCCCAAGCCATTTTCAGCTACCATGCAACATGATGGCTCTGGCAGCACATATGCCTGAAAGTGTATGTGATCCCTGGGGAACTGAGTGTGTGGGTGAATGGCAACTTTCGAATTGGCCAGCAGGGTCTTCCAGTGC